>NC_080603.1:24652109-24922109 GCF_027887145.1 Ammospiza caudacuta
TTCTACCAGCACTAACCCATTTTCATGGCTACGTGCTGTGATACACAAGGTTATAAACTGAGCCAAGCTACACATAAATACAACATTGACATCAACAGAATAAATTTCAGGAGAGTTGTTACAACAATAGTGCTCCCAGAACTGTTCACCCTGAATATGAAAGGAGATGACTGACACGTTCATGAATAACTTTCATCTGCGTGTGAGCAAATCCCTGACAATGGCAGGTGAAGAGACAAACTCAGAACAAATTTAAAAATCCCAACTCAAATTGGACTAGAGGATGTGAAAACACAGGACAGGCAGTCTCATGAGGTCAAATTTTGGAGCTCATGACTGCCTTTAACAGGAAACTTTACACTGCCACAAGCCTGCACATTGCATTACATCTTAGGCTGCTCTGTGTAATTCTGTAGACAACCCACACCTTAAAAAAAACCCATCAACCTTTTCTGCTCCCTCCCTTCCCTTGGCAATTATTCCTCATCACACTCAACCAAGCCAGAGTAATTCCAAAAAATATAATGGATGTAAAATAACAAAGGGTGAATCTGCTTCAACCCCAAGAACTCCAACCAAGACCGGACAGAATCTGCAAAAGTATCACAAAACTGATGGAAGATCTTAAGTTTTAGCAGCTCCATGACTGCAGCTTTGTAGCTTTATTTAGAGCTAATGAAATACTAATTTCACTGAAAGGATAAATAACCATTAAGCAGACATTTAGCTCTACCTATGCTACATAATTTTAATAAACACCTCCCCTCTACACAGAAGGGCGTAATTTTCCGTTAGACTAAATCACCAGATCATAACAAAAATTAGGAGAAAATTGAAGATTTTTAGGTGATTAACAGTACCAAACTCATACACATGCTGCAGGTTTTAAGCAGCCCTTTAATACCAGGATGCATAGAGTACTTGATATGTGAGAGATCACCCATCGATATGTGAGAGATCTGATTAAAACAAAACAGGGCGGTGTGGGAAGGAGAAAATCCACACGTGTGACAACCCAGGTGCCTTTTTTCCTATTTTTTACCCCACCCCGAAGGAGGAGATGCGGATGGGTGACACACACGGACACCTGCACATCGTCCCTCTGTCCCCAAAGGCACCCAACTCTTCCCACCCAGCCAGCAGCACCGCAAGAAGTTACAGCCAAAGCCTGACAAGTTTAATGCTTCATTCCCACGTTCACCCTGGGGAATTCAGTGCCTTAACGTTAGGCAGAAACGAACAGCATTTTTTAAAAGTGAGCGATAACAGGGACACATCAGAAATGCAAATTCGGATCTAGAACTGAATTGATGCTTTAATATTAATATTAAATTTTAATCGCTGAGCTCTTCCTACGATGTAATTCGAAACTCCAAACCTCGAAGCTCACTAGGAGCAGAACCACCCCGACAAATAACGCCCAAGTTTAGTTCTTTTAACGGCCAGCACCCGGGGCGCACAGACGCTCTGCGGCGCGCCGAGCGAACCGCCGGACGGGGCTGCCACAGGCGGGCGAACCCCTCACGGGCGGGCTCTGGAAGCCCAGGGCGGGCTGGGAAGGGTCTGGGCGGCCGCAGGGAGCCGCGGGACGGCGCGGGCGCGTTCCGGGGCACGGCACCGCGACCCCTCCCTCACCCGAGCCCAACTCCGCCGGGGCGCGGGCTGAGCTCCGCGGGGCCGGACGGAGAGCGCGTCCCGCCCCGGCCGCCCGCAGCAGCCGAGCGAGCACCGGAGGGTTCCTGGGCTCGCCTGCCGCTCATCCCACGCCGGAGAAGCAGCTCTGATCCCGAACGCCTCCTCTCCCGCCGCAGCGGGCGCAGCCCGTCCCTGCCTACCTCCCTCCGGCGCCGAGGGAACGGCGGCGACCCCCGCACGGGCAGCGGCTCCTCCGCACCGCCGCTACCCCGGCACGGTGTAAGAAACAAACCGGAGCCGCCCGGTTTATTCGGTCCCACAGCCCCGCGAAGGGACGGGCGCACTCACCGGCACTCCCGCCGCCGCCGCCCCGCCCGCTGCCCGGCGGTGCTGCCGCCGCTCCGCGCTCTGCCGCGGCTCTGCCGAGCAGGGAGGGCTGTGCTCGGCTCCTCTGAGCCCCGCTCCGCCCGGGCGCTGTCCCCGCCCCGGCCCGCCCCGCCGATCGCTCCCGCCCCCGCTCCGCTCGGCATTGTGGGGCTTGTGGTCGCGGAGGGCGGACTACGAGCCCCAGGGCCCCGCGCGCGGTTCCGGACAACGCCTGGTGTGTGGTAACACCGCGGATCTTCCTCCTCCTCCTCCTCCTCCTCCTCCTGCTCCTCGCGGGCGCTTCCGGCGCAGCGGCGGCGGCGGCGAAGCCCCTCGGGAGCAGCGGGGGCTCGGCGGGCCGGGGCAGGTGAGGTGCCGAGCCCAGCCCTGCCCGGCTCTCGCGGGCTGGACGCGGGGCCCGCCGCGCCCTCCGGGGCTGCGAGAGGGGCGGCCGGGCTGAGGAAGCGGCTGAGGGCGGCCTCGGCGTGCGGGGAAGGTGCGCGGGGTGTCCCTTCCCCTCCCGGCCGGGACGTGACCTCCTTCCTCCGGCCCTGAGGCAGCGCCCGGGGCTTGTCCTTCTGCCCGCCCTTCCCGCGGCCGCGGGGCCGGGGCCTGGCCCCGTCCGGGCTTCCCGGCCTGGTGCTGGTTCGCTCGGGCCGGGCCCGGCGGGCGCAGGCCCGGATGTGTTTTATTTTTGTGTGTATTTATTTTTAGCTCGTCCTCTCGGAGCGGAGCGCTGTCAGGTGGCTGCGGCGGGCAGGGAGAAAGGGCGCCTGGGCTCCTTCCCCCTTCCTGCGCCAGGGGAGGTGTAGGGTGAACATTAGGGAGAAATTATTCACAGAAAGGGGTGATTAGCCATCGGAATGGGCTGCCCTGGGAGGCGGTGGAGTCACCGTTCCTGGAGGTGTTTTAAGGAGAGGCTGGACGTGGCAGTGGGTGCCATGGTCTGCTTGACAAGGTGCTGTTTGTTCAAAGGTCGGGCTGGGTGATCTTGGATGTCTTTTCCAGCCCGATTGATTCTGGGGTTCCTCCTCCGCAGGCTCCCCCCGGCTGTGCCCCCCTTGGGGACTGAGCACTCAGGGCTGGGGTGTTCCATTAAGTTGCTCACTGAACTGGTGAGTTGGGTTGGTGTTTTTCCTGTAGCTCGCACATACTGGGTGGCTGAAACCTTGTGCTGTTCCTGCTATCAGAGGAACTAATTCACCTCTGGTATGTGTTCACACGCTGGAATGTGTTTTTGTACCTTTGGAGCTGTGTCATACCTGTTTGTGTTTTGGTAAAGTAATGGCTTCGCTTTCACATTCCCAAAGAGGCGAAAAAGAAAGAGAAACGGGGATATGTTGTGGCTATGTATTCCAACATTCATGACCTGTTTCAGGTGTGCTGTATAACAGTTCTGGTGGTGCTGCCTGCTGGAACTGGAGCACAGGCTGTGGGGTCTCTTGTGAGACACACACCGGGTGTTCTAGGACAGATTCAATCACTTCCATTTTGAAGTCCAGCAAAAGAACACAGACTAATTATAAGCCTGACTTCAGGCTAGGCTTGGTTTTTGTTTTTTTGAGTTGATATGGTTCTAAAAATAGACATCTTGGATTTATCACAGGTATGTGTCATTTCTGAATTAGTCATAGAACTGCTCTTACAGTAATCAAATGCACAAGCAGTTCTGCTTTGCCAGAGTGAATGTCACTGCAGGTGACTGTTACACGTGTCTGGAGATGTTTGGAAACTGCATTTCTGTTCTGGTGAGAGGAATTAGAAGGCACTAGATAAACTTCAATACTGGTGACATTCCTTTTATTGACTCTGCAGTGAAACTATTTGGTGTAAGAATCAGCAGGATGTGGAATCAGTTCAGTAGGATGCCTTTTAAGTCTCTTTTTATCATTGCTGATTTTAAAATACAGATTGTTATCCTAATACTTGATCTGTATGCTAATCCCAGTGAATCCACCCATACTCAGCTTTAAAAAGAAGGAAAGTAATTCTGTATCTGAAACACAAAGCTTTGAAGCTTTGTATCAAATGATCTAAGTTGTACAATGGGAAATAATTGCAATTGATAATTAAAATACAGTGGCAGGTAAGGTAACATCTGACCAAGCAAAAGAAGATGTGTGGGTTAAGGTCTTTTTTTTTAATTCAAGTGACCGTTAATGATAGAAAGAGTTACCAAGACAGGTTGTGTGGGTGTGTATATAGTTAAAGGAGCAAATTCTACAATTTTTTTTTACTTCCATAAACTTTACAACAGCAGTAGTAAATTATCTACACTCCCTCCTCCCATGCACATTGCTCTTACATTTTGATTCAAGCTCTGCCTCTGGATTCAGATGGAATTTATGCTGTTATTTCCCTTCCCCCACTCTCTCTTCCAGGACTTGAATGAATTTTCTGGTAACTCAGGGATCTCAGATCAGGTTAAAGGTGAAAACTCTTCTTGAATCCTCCCTGCCAAAAGTGGAGCAGAACCTCCTGGCAGTAAGGTCTTTTCTAGCAGGAATGGAGCTCTGATTTTTGCTAGAAGCCAACCACTGAAATAATAATATTTGTAATCACTGCCTTGGGCCTTGTTCCTCTGTAGTACTTTTCTAAAAAAGAATATTAATGTCTAAGCACTTCCCTGATCTGGGGTAGATGGAGCCCGGAGAAGGGAACAGAGACAACATCAGATCTGCTGATGACAGAGCTGAAACCCTGCCAATTGATACCAAATATTTCTGTTGGTTTAAAACTTGAAAAGTTGAAATCATGAGAGTCTGCTCTCTTTGCTTTAAGCACTGCTTCAGAAGGTTTTGTTACACAAACACCTTTCTTTGATCAAACCTCTTCAGCCTGGCCTAGGAGCAGGTGTTCATTTGGGGAGGATCCTGGGGATGTTGTATTCTTGTTAAGCAGCTCTGCTTGATTTGACTGCATGACCCAAAGTCTGTCAGTAAATGACACACATAGAGAAAGCAGATTGTCACCTCAGACACTGACAATGGTGGTTGTCCATCTGGGATTTGTGGTGGTCTGTGCTCTTCACCCTTCTTGGCAGGACTTGGGTTTTTGGGGTTTTTTTTCTGCTAAAGTTCAGTTGAATGATTTAAAATGTCATTGGGTGGCTGTGGGGGAATAGGCCTGTCAAAGAACCTTTCCAAATCTGTTCCTCATCTAAAATATACCAGCTCTGTCCATGTTTGCTGACTGGCTGGGATCATATTTTAGTGCTGAAACTTAAAGGTTAGAATGTAAGATTTATCCTGACAGTGCAAGCACGTACTCCATGTTAGTGCATCTCTTGGAATGCAGCCTGCTGTGTTTGATGGGCCAGGACTGAGCAGTCAGGGCTGTATTAACTGGATTATTTTGGCACAGTTGGCAAATCCAGATTCTGTTTCAATTCCTGTCTCATTCTGTCTGTTCCCTCATGGCACACCCAGAGATTTGGGGTCCCTGGAACACAGAGGGGCATCAGGCTGACGCTGAGCTCAGTGTTTGGCTCTGTCCTGCTGCCTTCTCCTCACCTGCCCCCTCACACCAATTAACAGCTTTGCCAGCACAGTAACACCTTTTCTGCATCCTACAGTTTTCCAGGATTTTCTCAGCTCTACCACTCCACTCTGCTGTCCTAATAAATCACCTTCTCATGGAATCTTATTTCACCTTTTGTGAGAATGTCAAATAAAGCAGATGACAGATGAAACTAGGGTAAACTCCTCTCAAAAGAAAAGGCTCTTTTGGGATTGGAGGCACTGAAGTTAAGCTGTTGCAAGACACTGTCAGGGAGTCTGGCAGCTGTGCAGAGCTGCTTTTGATCACATCCTAAAAGAAATGCTGAAAGCTCCTCCTTGCTGCTGATAATGTGCATTAAACTGGCTTGAGTCAGGCCATTTGGAAGGTTAGTGGGCTTGCTGATAATTGATCTAATTACAGAAACTTCAGTTTTCATGAGGATTTGGTCCCTCATCAGGATTGAGACCACCTTCAAGGGCATTTGGATGTGGTTTATGATGACAAACTGACTTTCAGTAACACAGTGAACACAGAGTTTTTGTGAAGATAATTATTCTTTCTATTTAACACTAGCAAAGACTGAAGTGAATAAGTTGCATCCAAAAGATGTGAAGTTGATTCCTAACTGTAAAGATAAACAGTTTGAGAATTTTAGCAGTCAGGTCCTGTGATACTTCCTAGTGTATCTTCTGGAAAACAGGAAGATTTCTGAAATAATGAACGAGCAGTGTGATAAATTGAATATATTTCTTTTCATATCTTGGCACCACAAAGCATTTGGTGTTCTTAAATATTTCTTATGTGCACATATATATAAACCCACCTCTTCAGTTGCAAAATTGGTATCCTTTGTGTTAATGTAAATCCAAGTGTTGTAATTTTTATTTTTAGGAGTGTCAGTGTCTGGAAAAGGGGTAATAGATAATGTATAATTGTTTTTATATGAGGGTTTTAACTGTACCATGGATTAGTAACAATAGCTTATGGTTCTTCAGGAGAAAATGAGTTCTTCATGGTAGCTCACAGTGTAATAGGTTTTCATCATCATAAAAATCCATCATTTCACTTAGTATTTCCTTTTGTGTGTGTGTGGATACTGCTAACCCATAAAAACAAAGTAATTATATCTAATGGCAGTTTTGTCCTTTTTTGCCCTTCTTCCTGTGATAAAAATCTTTTGGGTAGAACAATGTTCAGTGACCTGATTTAACTGTTTAAAAAACTTACTCTGAGACTACAGATGAAAATGTGCTATAAATTCATCTGTGAATGCAAGTGTGTGAGGGGACACTCACTGAACCTCCAGAAAGGAGGAATTCAACAGCAGAAAAACAAATCTCCATCCAGCAGGGAATAGACATGGATAATAAATGGGACAGCTTGTACCTGCAGTAGGGAGTGCAAACTTGTTCAGACAAGTTCCCTCCCCCCATGTGAGCAGACCTGGCATGAATTTCTGTAACTGAAACAAGTTCTTGGGAAAACACTCCACTTTTTGAGGAATGATGAATATTCACTTGTGTTCCTCCATGTTCTTGACAGCTGTAAAATACCAGGGGTGGGTGATAAAGTGTGAGACCCCTGATTATTGCAGAATATGCATTTCATCCATCCAGACCTTTTCTAAAGCCTCAGGAATCCTTTTCTGGGGCTGGAGGAGTCAGCTCATCTGTGGCACTTTGAGCTGGAGCAGCAGGAGGAACAAAGTGAGGTTTTGCAGTGAGCAGTCCATGTTAGAAGGTTGTATAAAGTTTTTACTGTAGTCATGTTGAATTTTTTCTTCAGCTTTTACTGTTCCCAAAAGAGAAATGCACAAGATTTGTAGTCATCCCGTTTCTTCTCTGTGCTGACTGTCATCAGCAACAAATTTCACTTGTGTAATTATGGCTAAGCAATTATAGATCTGCTCTGGACAGAAAATACCTGTTCTTCTGTTTGAACAGCCTGAAGATCTTCAGCCAGTGCAGAGCACAACGAAGGATATGGCTTGAAGAAATGTCCTGGCATGTTCTTAACCTGTTCATGCTCTCAGGAAGTGATATTGATTGCTGGAGTAGTTTCTGCTGTTTCTTACCATTTCACTCTTTTCACTTCTTACTAAAATGTCAGTGAATTACACAGACATGCAAATGCCAGGTGTCTGGAGCTTGCTAGGAGAAAAAAAAATCCCTCCTCTAGTGCATTAAATCCTCCAAGCAAATCTAAAAATTAAAACCCTTAATATCTTTCTTTTTATCTTTATTTCTGACTTGGACTTCAGGTCTTTAAACTCAATTATGTCATATAAAATATTTTTAAAAGAATCTGATTAAGAGAAAATACAGCAGGCTGGAACAAGGGCTTTTTATCAACTGTAAGGTGACCTTTTTTCTTTTCCACATAATTTCTGGGTCTGGGCAGTGATGGATATGATGAGCTGGGCTGGGTGGAGAACTTCTAAAACAGAGGTTCAGTTACTGGAACAATAATTTTCCATTGAGTTAACATAGCTGGTGGCACACCCTGAGTGGAAACATGACTTCAGCTTATATTAAACCAAAGATGCAGTGTTCACGTTCAGAGGGTGGAAAGCAGGCGCTGATCTCCAGCAGAATCACAGCTTGATGCATGTGCAAGATGGAGTATTTATAAATATACCTATTTATAGGTAGTTTTAATAGTCACAGTGCATCTGGATGGGGCTTGGGCTGCAGCATGGAGTGCTTTCCAAGTTTTTCCTGGATGGGAGTT
Source organism: Ammospiza caudacuta (assembly GCF_027887145.1). Lineage (NCBI taxonomy): Eukaryota > Metazoa > Chordata > Aves > Passeriformes > Passerellidae > Ammospiza > Ammospiza caudacuta. The sequence continues at coordinate 24,660,342 of NC_080603.1, forward strand.
GTCAGGAACCTTATGCTGCTGCCTGTGAGTGGTGGCAAGATTTTGGTAAATAGCACATAAAATCCCTGCTTTAAGGAGAATTGATTCCATAAGAACTTGAATGGGAAAACACTTGGAGCAGCACCTTTTCTTTAAAATATTCATTTAATAGATTTCAGTTAGAGTTTTGAAGTTACACCAAGTGGTCATTCCATGTTTACTTGACTCATGTAATAGGAAATCCCTGGTTTCTACACAATAGAACTCACACTGATCTGAGCCTTGTCAATTTTAGATCCTGTCCCTCTCAAGATTTGTAATTGTGTGTTTGTTTTCTCTTTTCTCACACACCCTAAGGACAATAGATTTCCCAAGTTCTTCAAGTATTCTTGCACAACGAGGAAAAAGAGGAGACATTTCAGTGAATGAGGAGTTTTTTGCTTCTATAGTGTTTTCCTTGAGAAGTGGCTCTTTGAATGAGGATGACAATGGAAGAGATGAAGAATGAAGCAGAGACCACTTCTATGGTTTCCATGCCTCTCTATGCTGTTATGTACCCTGTCTTTAATGAGGTGAGCTCCAGTTTACCTTGGAATGCAGTAATCCCCTTTATTTTGGGAAATGAGGCCACAGGAACATGCTGCTCATCTTGGGAAAGCTTTGTCTAACACATCTTCTCTCTCTGCATTGTTCACCCTTCTTGCCATCAAAGCTTGCTGGTTGTCTTGGTCCTGAGCTTTTCTCTTGCCTTTAACAGAGGATTTTGATAAAAATGCCAGCTCTGGTGTTCTCTGGCAGGAAATGACACACAGTCAAACCTGTGAACAGCTTGATGCATTTTAATTTTACTGTTAATGGTTGTAATTTAATATTTGTTTTTCTTTGAATATCAGAGATTGCCAAGATGTTCTCACAATCTTCTGTCAGACTTTTGCTGCAAAATGCATCCAGTGATTTTTGTTTTCATTTGTGGGGGGAACTCTTTCCTTTGGGATTAACTTTATAGTATCTCTGAAGCGAGACCAGCAATTTAAAAGCTTCTGTCAATCCCCCTTCCCATTCTGCTTTATGGAGCAAGGTGTGATTACTGAATTTGTTTTGTTCTGATAACAACAGAATGCTAATCATTAATTCTAAACTTTTATTGCAGCTAGAAAGAGTAAATCTGTCTGCAGCTCAGACACTGAGAGCAGCTTTTATTAAGGTGAGAAGTAACTTGCATTGAAAAATGGTTGTTTCAAAAGTAACCTGTGTAAGATGAAGCTAAAAGGTCAGCTCTCTTGTTTCTTTGTCTTTTTATCTGAGACTTCATCCTTGATCCAGTAGTCTAAAAATAAAATGGACAATTGCATGAACTGGAAGTTTGAGATGTCAGCAGATGTCATGAGTAGAAATCTGAATGAGCAATTTTAAACAGACTCTTCTCTTGTCCATATAGAACAAAAGCTTAAATGAGGGAGCAGTCAGTGAATAAATAATCAACTTAATCTAAAATCCACAAGATTTGTAGAATAGGCTCTCATGAGCAATAGGCACGTAGCAGACTTTGAAATTGGTTTACAAAGTGAGTGGTAATGGGATTTTTTTGTGGATGAACTTCAGTGCTTGTGTAGAAATCCAGCAGTAAATGGAAAAAAAAGATTCTTCTGACTTTTCCATTGTATTCCTAAGGAGTGAAAATACAGATATTCCTTTACATTGCTTCATTGAAGTGGTGATCTTTTCACACATTGAAACAAAGTAATGGCAGGCATGAGATATCTGAGCTGTGCAAATCTGGGATAGTTCCCTGATCCTGCACTGAAATCTGAATGTACCTTGATGGGCTGAAGTCTCAAAGTGAGCTCCTACAAGTGTGGGTTGGTTTTGTGTGTTGTCACAATTGGTGGGAAGGAGCTAAGCTGGATGCAAATAATGTAAAACTGAGATGATGGTAAAAATGGTAGTGCCAGCTAAAAACCCACAGAGGCTCATTTATCTTCCACACAGAGCAGTTTCTGGTAGCAGCACAGGTGATGTGAACAGCTCCAGTGTTAATCCAGCTCTCTACTTAGATATGTCATCAATCAAAAGCTGGGTTTCTTCTGAAAGAGCAATTCCCAGATGATGTGTGAGCATGTGACGTGATTCATGAGGGGCACATTTATAAATGTCAGGGGAAGGTGGGGGAGTAGCACCTGTGTTGGAGTGAATTAAATTCCAGGGGATACCATATCTTTGTCTTAAAGCTTGGTGTTTATGAAAATATAACAGGATTGAGGCATTTATTAAAACCTTTCTTACTCAAATTAGAGTGAGTGCAAGGGCTTATTGGAAAAGTTGCTTATACAAAAATCAATGATGTAGTCCAAGAAAAATGAATTTTGTAGTGGACAAATGTTTTTAATGTAATCTACTTGAATATCTAAAGCCCTTAGACATTCAAAATTCCTAGCAAACTCCAGCAGTATCTGAAACAATTTACATGAAAATCTTAGTGTTTGAAATGTCCAGGTCTGGCTTATTTAAAAATATAAAATTTCTCTGCTTTACAGGCTGAAAAAGAAAATCCAGGTCTAACACAGGACATCATCATGAAAATTCTGGAGAAGAAAAGTGTGGATGTGAATTTCACAGAGTCTCTGCTGCGTATGGCAGCTGATGATGTAGAAGGTAACAAAGCCTGTGTTGGATAACTGTATTTTTAATTACACTGCTAACTAGGAACATGCAATTCTCTATATCTTCTTTTTTCAGAAGAGATTCTTTGTTTCTTAGTAGAATTTTGTCAGCATGGTAGAAGAAAATTTGTATTTTTGAATACTGCTATTGGAGAAGTTAAATCTGCCTGAATACCACACTTGACTAATAAGAGAAGGAAAGAAATAAAATGAATGTTCAGAACTATGTTTTTATGGGTGCATAGTTCACCTTTTGCAACACTAACAACAAAGGAAAGGAAAAGGCAAATATGGATTATAACACCCTCTTTTTTTTTCCCCTACTTCAAATTAAAAGCAGCAGTTACACTGTCACAGAAGGAGAATATACTGCAGGCTTTAAGTTATTTTAATACTGAATTTGATGACTTTAATGTGTCAAATAAAGTAAGATGGGCTCTTTTTCCACCATGCAGTAATGAAGGTGATTGTTGCACTGTCCTGATTCACACAGGGGTTATTCACTGCAGTTCTGTGCTGTTCACCTTCAAATTCACCCTGGCAATCCTGCTGCATTTTGTGTCGTGTTTTTAGCTGTCACTACTGACTTCAGGACAAACTAATGGTGGTTTTGAATATGTTCTTTTTGCCAGAGTATATGATTGAAAGACCTGAACCTGAATTCCAAGATCTTAATGAAAAGGCACGAGCACTTAAACAGATTCTTAGTAAGATTCCAGATGAGATCAATGACAGAGTGAGGTTTCTTCAGACAATCAAGTAAGTACAATATGGTGGATTTTGCTGCAGGTGGAGAGGTCAAACTTCCTGTATTTAGGTCTGAATGTTGAAATTCTGTAGCTGTACCAGCATTGTTCCCATTGCCAGAGAGCCTGATCCTACTTAGAAATGATGAGGATGTTACTCAACCAAACTTGCTGAGTTTGGCCTCCTCCATCATGTCTGACATTTCCTCTGTAGGGACTGCCCTGAGAAATACTTGACTGCTGGAAAGGGATTCAATTCCAGCATTTCATGGCATCTCATTCAATTCCAGCATTTCATGGATATTGAAATTCTCTTTTTCTTGCCCAACAGGGACATTGCAAGTGCAATAAAGGAGCTCCTTGACACAGTAAATAATGTCTTCAAGAAATACCAGTACCAGAACCGGCGGGTACGTGCACCAGCTCTCCATCCAGTATTTCTGATAGCAGCACAAGAGGCATCCTTTGATCCAAGGATGAACAGCAGAGCCTAGCTGGTCAATGAAACCATGCTTTAACAGCAGAATGGTTGTGTGATAGGTCTCGGGAATTCTAGAGAAAATAATTATTCCTCGTTGTTTCTTCTAAAGAAAAAAAAAACAAAATTTTTATTCCTGATGTAACATTAATTAATTTTCTGATCAGTTAAACCTTAAGGTTCTCACTGTACACAGAAATATGTGAACTAAGACTCTGCTCCTGGTGTTTTTGTTTTTGTAGGCACTTGAGCACCAAAAGAAAGAGTTTGTAAAATACTCCAAAAGTTTCAGTGATACTCTGAAAACCTATTTTAAAGATGGAAAGTAAGTATGCTTTTGTCCTGTTGTTTCAACAATTTACATAATGACTAACAGGAAGATAGGACAGGCATAATCTACCTTTTTTAGGAGTTGCCTAATTATTTCCTTACCTATGTCCTCTCATTACCATGGCTGCCTTAAAATGCTGCTTTTTTGCCTTTGAGGAAAGGGAAAATTGTTCAATTCACCAGCATGTAACACCCATGTGTGGTGTTAGTTTTGAATTTGAATGAGAAGTTCAATTTCCTGGCCCTGTGTGGGTTTTCTCAGTGCAGATACAAGGACAAAGAAATTATGGGGATTTTTTTGTTGAGAAAAGTAATTTACCTATTTGAAGTATCATTTGCAAATACAAAACATCTGTGCAGGGTTCTCTTTGATTTACATTTTTATTGACCTTTCTTTATAGACCCTCACAGTATCTGGAATGATTCAGCTGAATCTTTTTCTAGCTGAGCATTTTAGCCCTCAAACTGAGGCTTTTCCAGGTCTTCACCTTGGGTTTTGCAGTCACTATTCCTGTATAATTCACTGTAGTGATTCTTTTGGAGGATGAATGGATCCCCCTCAGATTCTGACAGTGCCAGAATGTTCTGTTTTAAAGATGGAACCAACTTTGATGTCAGCTCTTGTTGAGCTTGGCAAAGGCTGAGAGCACCCAGGAGATGGTGCATTATAAAGGAGAGAAAAGTCTTGAGACCAGCTGGGAGTACAGTCCTGCTCCCATCAAAGCATTCTTGTTTTTCTCTCCTTTTCCTGAAATTGGGACTAAATTTGATACCAAAATGAGAAGTTTAGGCTTTAGTAGCTTTGATTCCTGGACAGAAGTAACTGTGTGGGCTTAATTTAAAGTGTGTTAATAATTTGCAGTAGTGTGAGAAATTCCATCCTGTGTTTGCCATCCTTGGGAAATCAGGAGGAATTTCTGTCTGAGCTGCACATGGGGTGAGATCCCTGCTGCCCCCAGCACTGCTCAGACATCTTTGCTGAGCTGAAAACTTCTGTGACCCCACACCTTTCTGTGCAGAAAGGTAACTAAAATAGCATTGCTGTCACATGTGGGCACGTTTAGTATTCCCTGAGGGAAGAGTTGCCAATTCTGGAATTCCTAAAGGGTGAAGAGCTCAGCTTTGGGAAGGTGTTGAACAGTCACAGAGTCAGAAAATGGCTGTGACCTTAAAGATCATCTGGCTCCAAACCCCAGTCATCTGCTCCATGGTTTTCCCTTGCTTATCTGAGTCCCAGAAGGAAAGGATTGAGATGTCAGTGATGATAGAGAGCCAAATTCTTTTAAAATTCCTGCCAAATCAACACAGCCTTCCTGGGATTAGCCATGCAAATGAGGCTGGCTGGCTGCCAGCAGGGAGCTTCAGGTAGGTCAGCACAGGGTGGAACATCCCTGTGCTTCCAGTTCTCCAGTTGTAGATGCCAGTGATGCTGGCTTTCTCCCCTGCCATGTTTCTGGAGTGTCTGAAGCAATATTCTTCTCTTTCCACAGGGCAATAAATGTGTTCATAAGTGCCAACCGACTAATTCATCAAACCAACTTGATACTCCAGACCTTCAAAACTGTGGCCTGAAAACTGTATATGTTGAGAGTTGTACTTTTCAATGGTGGATAGGGTACCTTTATATGTAAATTTTAAAAGTTTTGACTGTATAAATTATCAGCCCCTCTCGAGGGGCCTAATGCAGGATTTTGAATGGGATTATTGCCATCTTACACCATATTTTTGTAAAACATTGTAGCTTACTCATAATCTCACAAGAAAGATTTTGCATCACTTTTTGCTATTATCATTCTTTTCAGAATTATAAGCCAAAAGAATTTACGCCTTAATGTGTCATTATGTAACATTCCTTACAAGAATTGTAAATATTTGGTGTTCTGTTTCTGACATTTTAACTTGAAAGCGGAAAACTGCAAGATTATGTATTTAACAATATTGGTGGCAAATATTCAATAAATAGTTTACATCTGTTAGACTGTCTTTTTGTATGTGAACAAAAGTGCATAACTCATCTTTCTAGAACTGCAGAACATTCATTCAGTAGAAAAAGAAATTAAAATTATTTGGGTGCTTAAAGCTACTGGGAGTTCAAATCAGTGTACAATGAGGGGTTTTCCTTAAAACTGAGATTTTGGCTGTTATCTAGACCAGAATATCAGAATAATTATATTAAAATGTCTTTGAGAAAGTAATAAATAAACCCAGAAGTGAGATGTGCTTTTGTTTTTGATAGAAACTAGATCTCACTTCTTTCTTAGTCTTCTGTTAGTGGCAAGTTAACAGGTTTTTTTACTCCTAGGCTATTCCAAGGTTTGGAGCACAGGTTTATTTGAAATATATGCAGCAAAGATTGAATTTAAAACTCTTCAGATAAGTGGGTTTGAATTTGTCCCCTTTGGGAGGGAGGAGGATTGGAGCCAGAACTCTTCCAGGTAGCACTAGTGATATCTATACTATGCATGCCATAAGGCAACTTTGTTTTTTCAGGGAATTGAAATCATGTGAGACCTCGACTGACAAACCTTGGCTGTGTAGGTGGTTTAGAGCTGCTGCTGGACAGGTGGAAATTTTCCCTTTGTGATTTCCTGGTGATGTTTCACAAGTTCTGACAAATCCCTTGGAAGTGCACCTCGAGCTGATTTGGAAATAGAATAAACCTCTGGAAGTTTGCAAAATCCGTGGCCATTACTAGGAAATTTAGGGGAGAATGTGAAGCAGCTTCTGAAAGCTGTTGCAGGAGGAGCACTCCAGGCTGAAAGAGCACAATTGCTCCAGAACTATTCCTTGTTTGGCTGTAAGTGGTGAAGAAAAGGTCCCTGCAGATTGTCTGGCACACTGGCCTGGTGCTGTACTGCTCATCTGGGGCAAGTGCCTTATCCCAGGTACAACAGCTGGGTCCTTGCATCTGCTGCTCTGAAAGGATCAAAAAGGGAGGAAATACAAAGTGCAGCCTCCCAAATAGCACTGGATGTTCTGCTGTCCATTTGTGCATGGAATTGTTTCCTGATGAGAGCACTGACTGTAGTCAAATAGAACAATGTGAAGGAGAGTATTGTGTAAAAATGAGTTCTTTGGGAATGTATGTTGTGCAATTTTTGGTTACACATAGAGCTATAGGCAGGACGTGGTCCTTAAAGCTTGCTGGTCAGCCTGTTCTCTGTTCTGACAGTGGTGTCTTGTGTCCTTAGCAAAGTGAGCTTAGTCAAGGGATGCAGAATCAATTTATAGTTCAAACTTTCTGGTATTTCTTAAAGCTTGGCCTGCTGGACTGTCATTTTTGGCAAGTGGTAGAACAGCAATGTTGGAGCTGACGAAATTTGAGTGATGTTTAATTTGCATCTTTGCATTCTGTAACTAAAAGGGTTGAGTAGTCTCCTTGTGGGTGATTCTCAGTTAAGTCATAGCTCCAGAGGGCTTCATGAAGATCCATGAGTCAGGGAGAAGGAAGGGAAAGGCCCCTGGAGTTTGTGATACTTCATCTGTCCTGGAAAGAGTGTTTGCTACTGGAGAGGCTGCAGCAGTGGCTGTGGAGAGAGAGAAACACAAAAGATTGGGTTGTGGTTTATGAATTGGACCTGATTCCCATAATATTCTGAGTTTTCTCTGTTTTCTTGGATTGAGCAGGACAATAATTACTGCTGGCAATCATAAGTTGAATGAGACCATGTCTATGGGTGGTAAAAAATACATATAAAAATCCACCTATGACCTGTGTCCCACACAAGCTGCTGTGTTGTGTCCTGCCAGCTGGTTCCTTGTGAAATCAGAGGCTATTTCATCAAGAAATGAACTGTTCCTGTTCATCAGTTCTTCCCAAAACCTTTATTGGGTAAAAGGTACCAAATACAGGGCTAAGCTTCAGGTTGTCTGGCCAATGTGTTCTGTTTTATTTATAACCTCATTGTGATTTCTCTATGTTACCCTTAAAACTAATGGAAAGTTATTCATTGTAATCCATGTCTGGTAATGGGAAAACTTGAAAACTGGTGTCTTCAGGTCACACTCTTCTGTTGTGTGCAGTGAATCCATATCTAGTGGTCTTATAAACCTTTCTTTTCCACTGAATATGAGCTGGGACATATGTCTGTCAAATTTTATTGTGGTTTTGCACTTTATTATTCAAGTTACCTGAGTAGCTAAAAGATAAGTTTCTCTTAAGGATTTCTGATACAGCAGTTAGTGCTGCAAAATGCTCTTAGAAAATTTCTGCTGTGAATGTGGGTTATAACTGCTATGATAATGTTAACATACAGAAAACCAATCTAATAAACAAAATAAAACTTTGTATATTTGTTAATGAAGCAAAGAACCGTCTTAATCACTTGTTTTGATTTTCCTCAGCCTATAAAGAAGTGAAGGAAAGCTTAGGCTGGCTTGGTTTTGGCTGGAAGCTTTAATCCTGATCCCCAGATTTGTGTCCAGGTGTGTGAGAGGTGCCCAGCTCAGAGCAAGGTTCATCTTGAGCTGAGGGGAAGTGGTGAGTATGAAACCTCTCAGTGTCCTGGTGCCAGACCTTCCCTGGCTCCAGCCAGCACCTGTCACAAACACATTTTCTGAAAAATCCTTTCCTTAGGGTTTTTTCTCCTAAGAAGCTGAGAAGCCTCAAAAGCAAAATGTAAACAATGGTTATCTGCTGCTGTAGAATGCAACGGGTGCATCTGGGATTGGTCTCATGTGGTTGTTTCTAATTAATGGCCAATCACAGTCAGCTGGCTCAGACTGAGACACCAACTTTTGTTATCATTCCATTCTTTTTCTATTCTTAGCCTTCTGATGAAATCCTTTCTTCTATTCCTTTAGTATAATTTTAATATATATAATAAAACAATAAATCAGCCTTGTGAAACATGGAGTCAGATCCTCATCTCTTCCCTCATCCTGGGACCCCTGTGAACACCATCACAAGCACCAGCAGATAATGCCAGTCTGGATTAAACATTATTTTATCTAGATCTCCACCAAAGTGCTCCTTTTAATAATGTGCTGTTCAGATCTCACACTGTGTGTCCAGGGCAGTTTGTTCTGCAGGTGTTGCCTCCTCATTTTACAGAGGCTCTGCCTCTCTCACTTGGGTGGGGAAGGAAAGGAAGGTTCTCCAGACAAACTTGCCACAGATCTAAGCTTTAGATTGCTGCATTTATTTGATTTCCCCTTCAGACTGGAGTAATGCAATGGTAATAAGTGGATTGGGCAGAGCAGTGATTATCCCTTGCCCTTGGAGGAGGCCCTGGCAGTTGTGCCTGAGTTTCTTGCTTTGCCCTGCTCAGCCTGGCTCATCCTCCCCCAGGACTGCCCTGTGGGGAAGCACTGCAGGCACAGAGTGCTGGGAGCTCCCTGAGCTCATCCTGGCCGTGGGCACTGTTCACTCTTCTGCTTTTCCTCATGCACATCTGGCCTGATGTTGCTTTTGAAAGAGAGCTGTAGGGGAACAGGGTTCCCTAGCAGCAGCCTTGGTGCATGAAAACAGGACTGAAAAGATGCTCCTGGGTCATTTGGCTTCTCTTACAGAATTCTTACATGGGAGAATGTTGGTCCAAAATCTGCCCAGTTCTCTTTTAAATCCATCTTCTTTGTCCTCATTCCTTTTGTTAGATGTCATTTTAGAACAGTGTGCAAGGATAAAAACACCCTTCAAAGATTGAAGTTTAATATGCTGCATAAATTTAATTTATGATGAAGAATTCACTAACCTTGGCCATAACCAACTGCTCTTTTCCTCTCTTCTTCACTTAGTTCTGGAGTGAATTTTGTACCACCACGGGCTTCATTTCTTACAGATGCACAATCCCAAGGGTTTGGACCTCTAAACTGAACAAGGTTTTGGGCAATGCTAAATTTGCTCCTTTGAGGCTGAGACAAAACAATTTTTTCCTCATGCTGTAACACAAACTTGAATTTTGCTACAAAACCCCTCAGTGCTTCTGTCTCCAAGGCAGAGGAGAAGGTTTGTCTCACCTGGAGATGTCTGGGGAGGGGCTGTCCCTGGGCTTCTCTGTGCCTCTCCTGGCTGTGACACAGACAATGCAGGATGCTTCCCCCTAGGTTTGCTTGCTGGATTTCCTGAGCATTTTCTCCCTGCCTCCTGATTTTGCACCTTGTCCCCCTTGTTCCATCCAGCTCAGGGAGCAGCAGGGGCTGGGGCAGCACAGTGTCACAGCAAGCACTCCTGCAGTGAGGGGACAGCACAGCCCTGACTCCTTGCTGGTCACTGGCATCTCTCCCCCAGTCTAGCTTGGCATCCTCACAATGATTTTTGCCAGATTTGGGCAAGTTCATCCCTTTAATGTTCATTGAAGGGTCAGGAGTGGAGCTCAGCAGCACCTGAGGTGCAAGGCTGTGGATTTGGGCAGCACTGCCACACCTGGGCACTATCTGAGTCTGTGAATAATTGATAAAAGGTGAGTCTGTGATTATTTGATAAAGGGTTTTATCTCTTCCCTCTCTCTCCCACCTGGCAGTGCTGCTTATCACCATGTGAAGATCACAAAGGCTTTTCCTGGCAGCACAGAGCCACAATTTGCAGTTCAGGAGTTGAGCATCCCAGGGAACCTTGTTGGGTAAAGATCACTGTGCTCAGACAGCTTCGGTGAAAAGTTTGGTTACACTCTGCTGCTGCTGTTCCTTTGGAATTTGTTCCTTCCTGTTAAAGGTTTATAATTCATGAGGATTCATTTGCTGATTCCAGAGGTGGCCATGGGGGCAGGTGGAGTTGTTTTGGGGGGGACTGTCAGTGACACATCAAGCACTGAGAGGAAAAGACATTAAATTCCTCCAAGAACCAAGAGGAAGGGAAATTGAGTTCTGCTCTCTCTGGACACAGAACTGTTCTACTTAGTGTATCCAGAAGTAAAAATGTTTTTTTTAGTGCTGTAATCCCATTATTGGTGACAAGATAAGCAAAATAGATTTTCAATTGCTGATTTCTAACGCACGCTCAGATCTGCTGTGTAAACACTTGTGAATTTGCATTTGGTATCACAGTCAAAGGAGTGATTCCAGCTGATGGATGGAGAAATTGCAGAGAATATTTTGTACTGTTTCACTAAGCTGAGTATAAAACCCTATATCTAAATTAGACGTGTCTTTGACATTTTATTATTTCATAATTGTAACTCCTAGACTTTCCATAGCAGGTAATTGCTTTTTTCCCTGAAGCTGCCTTGGTCTCCAAGGATAAATGATGGGTGAAATGGATGCCTGAGTTCCTGAAGTTTTAAAGTAAAGAGAATAAAGTATGAGGAAAAATGATAATTCACTTAGTTTCCCTTCTTGCTGCTGGGTATCTAATCTCCAATAGAGCCACAGTGAAAAAAATTTAAAGACTGAGCTACAACCTTTAACAAAAGGCATGGTGAGTGAATTTCTTAACTAAAATGTTAATTGGAAAGATTTTACCTTGCTTGTTGAAGAAAATGTGGTAACCAATTTTTCCCCGCTGTTTGCACAGCCCTGTGGTGTTAATAATTTTGTGTGGTTCTCTACAGCTGCTTAATGAGTGACAAACAGAATTTTCTTAAGTGGTTTGGAATGGGAGAGCAGAGATTCCTTTCAAGGCTGTAATGCAGTAAGGATAATAAATATTGCCTGAGAAGGTTTAGAAGAAAACCTCTCAGAATCACAGAGGTGATGAGGTTGGAAAGGAGCTCCAAGGTTGGACTCAGTCTTTGAGTGATCCCCACCAGCCCAGGGCTCCGAGTGCCACCTCCAGGGATGGGCAATCCCCTCAATCCTCTGGATCTGCACAATCTCTGCAATAGCCAGATCGAAATAAAATCCACCTGTGATCCTCCAGCCCAGCCCCAGTATTTAGGGAGCCTGGGTAGAGTCTTGTCAGACACAAATTTAATGCACTCTGAAGCCCCACAAAGAGCTATGATTGCTGCAGGTAATGGGAGAAAAAAAAATTCCCACCTTATTTCTATTCAGTAAGAATTACAAAGCATAAGGGGCAAAGAAAATGTAATTCAGCTGAGTTTTCCTGCCTTTTTTACATGACTTTAAATATAAGCCCAAAGCAAACGTTTAACAGTAAGGCCTTGTGCGAGTCAGTATTTTTTATTTGAATGAGAACTGAGCTGCTCTTTTCAAAACCAAATGTCTGCATTACCAAGACATTAAAGCAAAGTATGCTTTTTTTTTCCTTCCAGCATAAGGAGAGACTTTTTTGTCATGAAACACGAGCAGTGCCAACTGCTGACAGTGCCAAAGTAAGTGAAGCTCAACCTGTTGACCTCTTGCTATCTGGAGCTTTTTCTCATGAACATGCAATAATGGTTCTGTAATTCCCTGCCAATAGAAGGCAGCGAGTTGCATTAGCAGAGTAATGCATGAGGAGAGCAGAGCTGAGGTGTGAAAGCTCCTGTTGTACTCTGTCTGGCAGACAGGAGTTAACAGCAAGGCTGGCACCCGCAGCAGTTAAGGCTCAAAGCTGCTCCCTGGCCAATTCTCATTTCCTGAGGTGTCAGGTGTGATGTGTAACCTTGTCCCAGGGTGTGCTCCACAAGGATGAGGAGCCCAGGGGACATTCCTGGTGTCCCAGTGAGGGAGGAAAGCAAAAACTCCCAGTGTGAGCTGGGGCTGCTTTGTTACCACAAACAAGGAGCATCCACATCCTCCTCCTGCAACTTGAAGTGGTAGAGAAGGATCAGACGCAAAACTCCCTCCTGACTCAGCTGAATTACATTTTCTTTGCCCCTTATGCTTTGTAATTCTTACTGAATAGAAATAAGGTGGGATTTTTTTTTCTCCCATTACCTGCAGCAATCATAGCTCTTTGTGGGGCTTCAGAGTGCATTAAATTTGTGTCTGACAAGACTCTACCCAGGCTCCCTAAATACTGGGGCTGGGCTGGAGGATCACAGGTGGATTTTATTTCGATCTGGCTATTGCAGAGATTGTGCAGATCCAGAGGATTGAGGGGATTGCCCATCCCTGGAGGTGGCACTCGGAGCCCTGGGCTGGTGGGGATCACTCAAAGATTGAGTCCAACCTTGGAGCTCTTTTCCAACCTCATCACCTCTGTGATTCTGAGAGGTTTTCTTCTAAACCTTCTCAGGCAATATTTATTATCCTTACTGCATTACAGCCTTGAAAGGAATCTCTGCTCTCCCATTCCAAACCACTTAAGAAAATTCTGTTTGTCACTGATGAAGCAGCTGTAGAGAACCACACAAAATTATTAACACCACAGGACTGTGCAAACAGCAGGGAAACACCTGGAGGGTGCCCTGTGTCCCTGCTCTGCCCTCAGCCTTAGCTCAGGTCACAACTTCCAGCCCAGAATTTGTGTTTATTTCCAAAGCCTTTGAGGCTGCAGAGGATGGATGGGGCTGCTTTGCACAGGAACACCTCCACACACATTTATTTCCACTGGGCTGTGTTCTGTGCTCAGCTCCCATTCCAGCTCCTCCCCAAGCCATCAGTCACTGTCCTGCCAGCCCAACTTCAGCAGCAAGTGGAAAAGTTCATCATCAAAAATGCCTCAAGTAAATGGATTTTGCTGGGGACGGTTCAGCTGCAAACTGCTGTTGCTTCTGCTCATCTCTGGATTGTCTGTCTCTCCAAATTGAGGAGCCAGAACTAAATTTTACCAGCTGGCAGCTTTGTGGGTTTTCTGACTCCTTAAAAGCCAATTCAAAACCTGCACCTCCTGCTGCTTGTCTGCCTTGCAGGCAAGACTTGTTACTTCTCCCTTTCCAAAATCCATTTGGAGGAGAATTATGTGGTAGAAATTAATTAAAAACATGGACTTAACATTTATTTTCTTGACCTCTGAAAACTATCCCAAGTGGTGAGCATTAGTCTTGTGGGTTTGTTTTTGGGTTTGTTGCTGGGGGAGGAGGGGATGATGATTACAAATTAGCTAAACATTTAAATAATGTCTCAAGATGTTTCCATATTAATTAATAAATGTGGGGTCACTCGCCACAGTGGGAGATGGGTAAGAATTTTGGGTTTATTTATATTACATATGGTTCCTGTTGTTGGGGTGAGATTGCTGTCCCTGCTTTGCTGAATTCTCCCCCTCCATGGAGCAAAGGAGTTGTAAAAGCTGTTGCATCCCTCAGATTTTTGTATTTTATATACATTATATATATATATATATATATATATTGTATTCAGCTGAATTAGCAGCAGCAAGCAGGGAGATCATTCTCTATGAATTTTATCCCTGAGCTATTAGAGCTGGAAAAGCCAACCCTCAATCTGCATCTCTCACACATAACACACCTACAATTCTCTTTCAGTCTCCATGGTAAAAATCTGCTTTTAGGCTGATTTATCTCAGTGAAATAACTTCAAACTGGACACAGGGACTCCCACTATGGGCAGTGGAGCATGGAAACCAGAAAGGCAGTGCTGGAAATTGTGTAATTAAGTACTAAAATGAGGTTTGACATTTTCCTTAGACCAGGTGTGGCAGTGGAACATCATTCATGAGAGCTGCTGCTGTTGGGATGGAAAGATTGAGGGGTTTTCAGGGTTAGGAGGAGAGTGTTGGATGGAAAGATTTAGGGGTTTTCAGGGTTAGGAGGAGAGTGTTGGAGTGTGGGGAAATCTGCTCTGGTCACAAGTTTTCATTATTATCTTGTTAAGCCTTCTGTGAGTATCCATTCTCTATTCTTTGATATAATATAGCATCATCAAATAATAAATCAGCCTTCTGAGAACATGGAGTCAGATTCATCACTCCTTCCTGCCACGGGGCACCCTGCAAATGCAACAGGGGATGTGTGGGACAGGGGATGTTTGGAACAGTGGACCTGTGGCTCTCCCCCTGCTCCACAGGATCGTCGTGACCGCAGTGGGAGCCAGAGAAGTGCTGCTAACGAGATCAAGGACCCTGATTAATCTTTTTGTGACGAGAGATTAAGCCCTTGGCTCGTTCAAAATCTATTCAAGCTCAGAAGAGAGATTGTGAATCTCCCCTCCAACATTTGGGGCGGATAAAAGGGGAGCTGCTGGGGCCAGGAGCTGATGGGATTGTGGGCTCGAGCTGCCATGCCCGCAGCTCCTGGCACAGGGAAATCCTCCTTTTCCTGGAAGAATTCTGCGTTCTGCTGGGAAAAGGAGCCCAAATGGCTCAAAGCTGGGATGGGAGTCCTTGGGAACCCTTGTGTGACTCAGGACAGGAGATGAGATCAGGTCTATAAATACCTGGGGCTTATCTCCACCCAAGGCAGGAGGTTTAAAGGCTGCTGAGCCACTGGAAATATTTATTCTGTGCCCATCACACGCCTCAGCTGGGCACTGCTGGGGCCACCCATCTGCTTCTGCCCTCCTCGACTGCTGCAATTTATTTTTTATTTATTTTAGGGCTCTGTGTGTGTGGCAGGGGGGGGTGTCTGGGCTTTTCTCACTTTTTCTGAGTGACAGGTTTGGCTGCAGGAGTCAGGGCTGAGGGACAAAGTGCAGCAAATGCTGAAGCACCTGGGTAAAATAAACTCATTTTGTGTGTGTGCATTACAGCAGCAATTCCCTTCCTCCCCCTACAGGCATCCTGGAAATTGTGGATTGCTTGGAAGGGGCTGGGACCTGGGGGAGTGCTGGTGTAATGTAGGGATCAATTGAAGCTTCACTCTTGGTGAGCTTCTTCAGCACAAAATTCTTTTGGAATAAAAAATGTGACTCTGGACAGATTGCATCTAGCTCTAAAAATGGATCAAAGCTTGTAGTTAACTAGAGAAACAGAAGTGTGTGTATGGGGAGAAGATTAATAAAAAAATCAAGATTACTTAGCTCAACATTTGCAGAAGAAGGTTTTATCCCTTTTTAAAAAACGATTAACTTTTAGGCATTGGTTTTTAGTTCTTTAAATCTGATTTAAAACATCTCTAGCAGAGGAAAACTCCTAATTCAGCTTGAAGATTTTTTTAATACATTATATATAACATTAAATATAGTATGATATAATATAAATAGTATGATATGATATATGATATAATATAAATAGTATGATATAATACAGTATAATATATATTATACAGCATAGTGTATATTATATAATAATAACATTCTATATTTTTAGGATATAAATATATAAAAATATAAATATAAATTATTTTCTTGCCCTTTTTTCTTGTATTATTTTTAAACATAAATATTTTTTTGGTAAGTCTTTCCTAGGCTGAAGGAGGTTGTGATTGCATTCATTTACATTTTTGGGTAATAAAGGGTATGAGGAAAATGTAGCCAGGTAAAAGTCCAGCACTAGTACAGTTATATATATAAATATAAACTGGCCCTGAATAATTTAGGTGGGCAATTCTTATTAGAGCAGCTTGTCAGTGCTCCAGCTGTCCAGTGGGAACTGTAAGAAGAAAATTGAAATTACCAAACAGCAAGAAAATATCCAGTTGATGTTGGAGCCGAGTGAGAGATGATTAACTTTTGGGGAGGACTCTGTATTTTGCTGCTCCCAACATCAGAGGCTGTGGAGGTTTGTTCTGGTGCTGTGTCTGTGCATGACCTGCATGAAATGCAGAGGTGGAAGGGAATTTATCACTGAATCATGAGGTGATGGGAATTACCGGAGGAAAAGGAACTCTCTGCTGTCATTTATCCTTTCCCTTGGCACATGAGCATGAATTCAGTGTTTGAGCTGTTTCAAATATTCAGGGTGAATTCTCATCCTTGCTGCATGCATTCCTCACGTTCAGAACCATTGTAACACACCAAACAGGGTTTTTCTGTTTGTGCTTGCTGCCTGCAGTGACTCCCAGGCTCTGTCCCACCCAAGCTGGGCACACTGAGCTCCTGCAGCCCCCTCTGCCTCCTTAGGGAAACCAACCACAGCAGTGACATTAAAACATTAAAGTGCAGATTTCAATCTGCAGGGTGAGGATTGCTGTAAGATGGGATCTCTGTGCTGCAGTTGCGACTGCAGTTTGATAAATGCCCTGGTTGGAAACGCCAAGGCTGACAAGTCAAGGTTTTCCTCTTCAAGCCCAAATCGGCGTGGGCAGGTGAGGGAGATTGGGTGGGAGATTGGGAATTGGGAATTGCTGGCTGGGATGGGATTCCCAGAGCAGCTGGGGCTGCCCCTGGATCCCTGGCAGTGCCCAAGGCCAGGCTGGACAGGGCTGGAGCACCTGGGACAGTGGAAGGTGTCCCTGCCATGGCAAGGCTAGCACTGTGTGATCTTTAAGGACCCTCCCAACCCAAACCACCCCAAATCAGCTCTTGCTGTCTGGTCTGAGCTGTGCTCACTGCTGGGGCTCCCTTTTGGGAGAGCAATGGATGAAATGCTCCTTCCCCCTGAGTATGCCATTACTCAGAGGCAGTTCTGGTTGCTGGAGCCCTGGCAGGTCCAATCCTCTCCTGACCTGAGAGATTTGCTTTTTGCCTTGCTTGAGATGAGAAATCTCTGGGGGCAGATCCCCCTGGGGAATTTCCCAATCAGGGGCTGAGCTGCTGTCCCTGCCAGGAGCCCGGAGAGCTTTGCAGGGTGTCTGGATGCTGTGAGAAATGGCTCAGGGATGAAGGCAGTCACTGTCAAACAGCTGAAAACCCAAGGCTGTGCTTGTTCCCAAGCAGCTTCAGCACTGCAGGTTTCTCAGCATTTTCTGAGTGTTCTCAGCACTTCCATGAAGGAATTTGTTCCATCTCAGCTCCTGCTCCTTTCCCCCACTTTTCTCCTCTATGAAGTTTATAATTTTTCTCATAGTTTGATGTTATGGAAATTACTTTAACATCACCTTTTAGTCAGATGTTCCCTGAGGAGCCTGACTTACAATACAATTTAGTCAGAAACGAATTTGTCTTTGTAACAAACTGCAAATTACCAAGCTCATGAACCACTTCTCATAAATGCCTCTTACAGCCTTGCAGATTTGAGTCCTGGAGCAACAATCAGGCTCCAACCCTTCCTTATTTGTCTTTCTGTACAGACTGCAGAGCAAAAATTACAAAGGCACTTGGCTTTTGAGTGGAAAGTTGTGCATTTTTAACCTGTTGTGATCATCCATAGAACAGCTGTGCCTTTGTGGGAGAATAAGAAATGTTTGTTGTAAGAGCCAAAATTAGGGAACAGAGGAGCTCCCACACCTTGGAGTGCTGGTGCCACTGGGCTCCCCCCAGTTCTGAGCACCCACTAGCCAGGGCATTGTCAAATTCATGTCCTTGCACCCAAATCCTGCAAGAATCCCTGGCAGCTCTCCAAGAACAGATTTCACCACCTGAGCTGTTTGGCATTGGAGCAGGAGCACTGGAGCAGGAGCTCCCAGGATCCAACATCCCCAGGTGTAATTCCCACTAAATGCACTTCACCATGGGCAGATTCCTCCATGGCCTTGCTGCCAGCCTGCAGTGAGGTTTAATATCTGTTAAAGTTATGTGCCTGCTTCTGTAAGGATCACATTTCTTGAACTGCTTTATGGTTGCATGTAGTTCTTCCTTAAATGCCTCCATTTCAAGTGCAGCCGAGGATATTAATGCACTCCTGCTGCTGTGCAGAGAGCCTTCTTTACAAAAATTGGTTTTCAGGATTGCCCAGGGAATTACACAGAATCACAGAATGGTTTGGGTTGGAAATTACTTAAATATCCCCTACTTTCACCCTGCCATGGACAGGGACACCTTCCACCAGACCATCCAACCATCCAGAGCTTCATCCAACCTGGCCCTGAGCTCTTGCTTTCCACTCTCCTCTATCTCATCTTAATTGTTATGCTAAAAGCTTGAAAATTAGTTCTCCCTCCTAATTTACCATGATTTATTAAGATGACTTTGTGGTGTTGTGCCAATATTTTTTCACCTGTGTCTGTGTCAGCCATCAGAGTGAATTATTGCCTCAGTTAGAGGGTGGCTGTGATTTCATCTGATAAATCAGCTTGAAAGAAAAGAGAAGATGGAGCCTGGAAAACAAGCTGGGTGAAATTACACATAAATGAAGGTAGAATTAAAAGAAATAAAATTACATATTATTACCACTGTAAAAAGTGGTTGCATTTATATAATAGATGAAAGATATCGTCCACTCATTTAATGAGAAATGGGGTAAGGTAAAATCTCTGTCTCTCTGGACAACAGAATGTGATACAGGAAAGGTGAGTGGCAAACCCTGTTTGATTTCTGTGATTGCAGGTTTATTCCTTGTCTAATCCCAGTTATTGATCCCTGCCAGCCTAGGGAGTGCTGCAGGAATGTTCCAGGAGTGCTGCAGGAATGTTCCAGGAGTGCTGCACAGATCCCAGCCCACCCCTGCAGGATTCCCTCTGCTCCAGCAGCTCCCTGAGAGCTCCTCACAGCACACCCAGTAAACACCAGTCTGTCTGTCCCTGTCTGTGCACACAGACCACGAAATTCCCACCTGAGCCTCCTGCACCACCCCTGGGTGATCCCACAGGGGATTTTTCCTGGATCTCCTCCTCAGGGGCTGCACAGATCCAGCTCTTTGGAGACCTTTCCAAAATTCAGGTCTGTGCCAGTGCTGATGCTCCAGCTCCTCGCTGATAATTCTGATTTTTCTGATTTCCTTCTGAGTCTATGAGCCACAGACACAATAGAGGCTCTACTGCCTCTGATTCACCTGATTATAAAAAAAAAAAAAAAAAAAAAAATAGGTTTTAATGCAGACACATCACGTGAGAAAGGCACAGACTGTGGGCAAGGAAACGAGTGTGATTGATGAGCTGAGATGCACAAGTGTTGCAAGGCACAAACATCCCTGCAGCTCCTTTCTTCTTTTGTAAAGGAATCTGAAAGCCAGAGAATAAAATGTGCTGGAGTAGGAGCAGGGTACTGCTGGAATAAATGTGTGTTTATGCAATGAATAATGGTACAGCAGGACCCTGACTGTTGACACAAAACAAATAACAACTCTTTATAGAGCCAACCAAAATGTGTTTAGTTGCAAATGAGGAAAATAATAAGCAAGGCAGACCTTCTGCTGTGTGAGCTATTTGCTCCTGAATCCCATTCTGAGGCAAGACCTGGAGATAATTGGTGATTTCTTTGTTATGTCCACAGGTGTTGAGGACTGGGGGCACTCAGCATCAGCTGTGCACCCAGAAGACTGCTGGTTTCTTCCCAGAGATCTGAAATCCCATTCTTCTCTCTGTGCTAATGAAGCTCAGAGGTGCCCCTTCATCTCCCCTAATAATGAGCTGATGCTGCTGCAAATGGAGCAGGGAACTTGCAGCAGGGTCAGAGGCAAAGCCCTGCTTGGGTCCTGGGTAACTCCATTCTGAAGCAGCTAAGGGGAAAAGGCAAATTGATCTTCTTCTGAATTCCCCTGGAAAACAAAAAAAAAATAGAGATTGAAAGTGTGTCACTGGAAAGGATTTCAGAGATGTCAGAGGGGTGAAAAGAAGCAAGCCCTAAACTTAACAGGAAATTATCTCATGATCATAAATCATAGAATGGATTGGGTTCAAAGGGACCTTAAAGCTCACCCAGTGCCACCCCTGCCATGGCCGGGACACCTTCCACTGTGCCAGGTGCTCCAAGCCCTGTCCAGCCTGGCTGAGAACATCCCTGGTGTCACAGACATCTTTTATGAAAAATCATTTCCTTGGGATTTTTCCCCCTGAGAAGCTGAAAAGCCTCAGGAACAAAATGCAAACAATGGTTATCTGCTGCTGTGGGATGCAACAGGTGCATCTGGGATTGGGCTCATGTGGTTGTTTCTGATTAATGGCCAATCACAGTCAGCTGGCTTGGACAGAGAGCCTGAGCCACAAACATTTGTTATCATTCTTTGCTATTCTATCCTTAGCCAGCCTTCTGGTGAAATCCTTTCTTCTATTCTTTCAGTATAGTTTAATGTAATATATATGATAAAGTAATAAATCAAGCCTTCTGAAACATGGAGTCAACATTCTCATCTCTTCCCTCATCCTGAGACCCCTGTGAACACGGTCACAGAATTGTTCTCTGTGAGGGAGGGCAGGGCTGGGATGGAGCTCCCAGAGCAGCTGTGGCTGCCCCTGGATCCCTGGCAGTGCCCAAGGCCAGGCTGGACATTGGGGTTGGAGCAGCCTGGGACAGTGGAAGGTGTCCCTGCCATGGCAGAGGTAGAATGAGATGTTCCTTAAGGTCCTTTCCAACCCAAACCATCCCATGAACCCACAACTCAGAGAGGAACCAGGTAAGATGTTGCTTCGTGGTGGTTTGGGAATGCCACCATTAAATATCACCGTCAAACACCACAGCTAATCCTGGCTGGAATGAGCATCCCAGCTTTGACATGAAATGTTGGACTTTCAGTTCATTTTTCTGAAATGAAATATTGCTCCAAGAAAGCTGGTAATCAAGTAATACCCACGTGAAGGAGAACAGAGTCATCTCAGCAGAGCTGTAAATACAAGCCTGGTAGTTTATTTAGATGAATCAGCTCCTTCTATAGAGCAAATCTGTCTCCCATCTATAAATGGATGTGATTTAGATTACAGATTTATTTCCCTCAGAGGTTTATAGTTCTTAGTATCGAGATTTAAACCTATTTTCTTGCTCTGTGGCCTGTGTTTTTTATTACTAAAGCTATTTTTGCTTTTTAGTATCTGGAACCATGGCTGTGAAGATGATAAACACATCTAGGGCAGGTACCTGTGAAACTTGTGCTTTCTGGGCTGCAAATGGGCATTTTTCACCCTCACTGCTCTATTGGGTTTTGATATTCCCTGTCCTGTGTTTTATTTTCCCCTCTGCTGTTTAACATTCCAATTTGAGATGCTGGTTTTCCTGAACTGAGCAGTGCCTGTTGAGTTGGGCATGTTCAACAGCACCCTTTGGTGGACTCAGAGCTGGATTTTGTCAGAGCTCATTTCTGCCCAGAGCCCAGATTTCCCAGTGCTGCTCTGGCTGTGGCTGTGCAGGAGCTCTGTCCTTGCTCAGGGTGTCCTGCTCACCTCCTCTGCTGGCAGCCCACTAACACCATTATGTTATTCCTGATTGCTTTTATTTTTTCCTGGATGGAAATAATGCTGTCATCTTGTTCTGTCCTCCCTTTGCTGGCAGGCAGGGAGAACAATTGCCTTTTTCAATTTCCTGCTCCTGGGCTGTTTTCCATGGTGCCTCAAAGAGCTGTTGGGGTTTGAGGTTCAGTGCTCAGGCTCTGCAAACATCTGTCTGCTCCCATTATGGTCCAGGCACGGCCCTCACCCTCCTGTCCTTGCTGGTAACTCCCTGCTTGACATCTTTAATAGGACTAATTAAATAATGGATTGAACATTCTGGCCTTGGCGCTGCTGAAATCTTTCTCCAAAGAACCAACATTTCCCCTTGGTTTCCCTCTTGTCTTTGCTCTTGCTTTACTTTGCCTTGGAATATTTTTAAATTATTTTTGTATATATATTAAAAATATGTGTGTATGTATATATATATATATAGATATATATATAATTACATGTATATGATATAAATATATAATATATAACATAACATATAATATATATATTATATATTATATATTATATATTATATATTATATATTATACTATATATTATATATTTGTATTATATATTGATATATTTTATATTTTTATTATGAGATAATTAATTTTATTATATATATTTATGTTATATATAAATATACTATATATAAACATATAAAATATATATTATATATTGTATATTATATATGATATATTTTTATATATTATATATTATACTTTTATATAGATTTTATATATATAGAATCTATAATATATAAATATATATTATATATTATTGTTTATATTGTTTATATTATATATTATTTGTTATTCATGTTTGTGCAATTCTCCTTTTCAATGCTCTTGATTCTGCTAGTTGCTCATAAAAATTTATATCTATATAGATATATATATTAGACCTTCTGAAATTAGGGATAATATCATAGCTCCCATTATTTTTTTTAATAACTTTTTTTCCCCATAACTTTCCCAGCATATTTTTGCAAAAGGGCATGATTCCTTAGTAGATCAAATAATATTTTCTCTTCTTTTTCATCTTCTTTTTGCTTTTGAGCACCCTGTACCCTCTCAGTATCCTTCAATAATCAGCAGAGAGCTCAGAATGCATTAGAAAATACCAACATTCATGTAAAAAGGAAATTTAATTATAATCAGAGCTTAGTTTTGGCTCTGCTTGAGATTTTTTTTAATGGCAGAATCAGACTTTGTAATTGGGGAAGTATGAAGTGTATTGCTTCTCAAATGGGCTTCAGTAATTAAATAAGAATTTCTAAAGGGCAGCATCATGCTGCCTCACTTCAATGAATTTTTCCAAGGATACAAGAAGAGATTTCTGATGGCTTTGACCAGATTTTGCTAGAATAGATCAGTGTCATATTTACAGCTTTAAATGATAAGAGCAGTGTTGGTTTGTGCTGTGAGGCTTCAGCAGTTTTGTTTTATGTCCTGGCTGCAAACCTCGGCATAAATTCTCAGGTGTCGCTGGCACTGGGAGGAAATACAACATTTAAATTTGGTTTTTAAAGCCCAAAGAGACAGTGAGAAGCTTTTGGGAAGAGAATTTGGGAGGTAAGGACAGATCCACGGGAGGTTTGGGTTGGGAGGGACCTTGGAGCTCATCCAGTGCCATCCATCACAGGGACATTTCCACTGTCCCAGGCTGCTCCAAGCCCCATCCTGCTGGTTCTGGGCATTTCCAGGGATGCTCTTGAGCCTCCAGAGCCCGTCAGTTCTCATTTATAAACCCAGGATCACGGCTGTGATGGTGCAGTCAGAAATGCCACGTTCCGCTGGTGGTTCCTTGGCTTTGGACTGAATGCCAGCAGCAAACCCAGCCCTCTGATGGGAGCTTGCTGCAAACAACAGGAGTTTATTGTCCTGGGGCCAAAACATGGGGAAAAAACCCAGTGAAGGTGGATTTTTAATTAAACTTCTCCTTATTTTTAACTGTGATCTTATCAGTGAATTCTCAATTCAGCTGCTGTCTCCTCACCCTCCTTAAATTCCATTTTCCAGGGGCTGCACCTGTGGTACAAAGCAGTAACCCAGCTGCCCCCTTGGAAGCTCCACCACTGTGGGATCAGAAATCTTCCCAAAGAATTGAAAAGGTGGGGGAGAAAAATAAAAAATCAATGCTGAGTGCTCCGTGATGTGCATTTCAGCTCTCAGCCTTTCCCAGGTTAGAGCACAAATGTATGAGATGATTTTAATGAAGATGTATCAAGGCAGAGTTGCTGTGGGGAAGCCCATCCTTCTCCTTGAGCCCTGCAAGGCATTTTCCTGTCTCACAGTTTCACCCACACTGGTACAAAATGGTCAGACCACAGGGAATTGTTTCACCCTGCCTTGCTCAGGAAAATGCTGAGGTTGTGATGCTGGTGGGGAAATGGAGTTTGGTTTTATCACCCACCTAAACCACAAGTCACTCACAAAACCCTCGATCTGTAATCCTTGATTCAAGGACCGGGCAACATATGGTAGAAATCCTGCTGGTTTTAACTCAATTATTTCCAGCTAAACAAGAGAGGCTGTGTCAGAAACCTGACAAAAGCTTTTCTGCCCTTTTTGGCAGTGCCCACCAAACCCTACATTGTCTGAGACTCTTGGAAATCCCAGCAGGAGATTTAGGGGAGAATCCTCAGCTGGAGACCTGGAATCAGACATTTATCCCTGCCTGAGGAAGGTTTTGCAGTGGGATCTGTGGTGGTGCTTCCCTTGCCCGTGTGCAGCCAGGTGCTGCTGGGTTAAAAAATAAATAACAATTAACAGGTTTGTAATGCATTTCTGCTTCTGGATGTGCCTCACAGGCAGGAACCTCTCTCCCTAATGAAAATTCTTTTTAAATGTTCTGTTCTCTTGCTTTGCTGTACAAAGATCCAGCCTGAGCCCTTCTGCCTTCCCCCATTATCCAGGAGGCTGCAGCTGAGGTTAATGTGAATTAAGCTCTTGGCTTTGTCTAATTAGAAGTGCTCTCACAGGAAGGTTATTTCAGAGAAGCGCTAATAAATGGTAATAATAATATGCATTTCCTGGAAAAGAGGCTTCTCTTAGTGCTCCATTAGGGCTTGTCTAAATACAAAAGTTCTGCCTTAGAACATTAGGTCTCATCAGGTCTTCTGAGTACTGTACCTGCTTTCCATTTCCACTTTGAAAAAGCTCATTACAAAACCATAACCCTGCTTTAAATAATAATGAAAAAGCAGGTGCAATGGTGAGGCTCTTCAAAGAATAATCTGGAAGTTCAAATCTTGAGAACAGTCAGAATTTTACATTTCTGGCCAGAAAGCTGAGGTTGAGTGAATCCAGCAGGGAAGGAGCAGCAAGGGAATTCCTTATCTCAGTTTTCCTGTCCTGTAAATAAAACTTGAAGATGGAGCCTCCCTGAACCTCACAGACATAAAACAAACACATGCAACACCTTTGAAATCGATTCATGCCATGAAATATGCATATGCTGGAATTCCAGCAGGTGAAATGCATTCCAGCTTATAATGGCAAACACCTCCTATCTCCAAGTGCTGTCAATTTAAATTATCACTGCATGAATTAGACTGCATTTAAATGAGATGTGCTACCAGTGTTTCCCCCAAACTGCATCTTTTCAAAAGCTGTTTTAATCTGCGGGAGCCAGACTGTAAATTAACCAAAAAACAGCCTAGGAAAAGCAAATATTGGTGTAGAGCAAGGTACAGGCTTTATTTTTATTGGGTTTCAGCTTGATGTTGGACCAGTGCTGGGGAAACTGTCATACAGATAAAAAATCCATAGTGAGAGGGGTGTGATGTGGCCACAGGAGCTACTGATTTATCACCTGATTTTTCTTTGCCTATATATATATGCTTTATTTTTTGCTATATTAACTCTGAATACAACAGAGCATTTTTCTGCTCTGCCTATGCTACTTTCTTCTTTTTTGGTTTCTTAATTAGCAGTTTGATTTCATAAAGTTGATGTTGGAAAGAGCAGATCCACTGGCACTAAAGAGGATGAAAAGTGTGACGTGCTGGTACAGGTACATGTTATAAGAAAAAGCGGGCAAAGATAAATTGCTGAAATGTATTGTTTGATTCAGGATTTTGGTTTTTTTTTTGAGATATAAAAATCTACCAAAGCCTGATTTCCTCCAAGCTGACTAACTCCCTTGGCTGGTTGGGAACCTGGTGCAGGAAGGAGATTGGGGTCTGGCTGCACATCACTAAATTGCTCTAAAAGCTGCAGCACACTGAGGAAATGCCTTCCCACATCTCTTGCAAATTAAGGCAGCAGCTGTCCTCGATAAATCCCGTTTCAATCCATGGCTCTGTCCACGTTCAGGTGTTTACTGCACTGATTGACCAATATTGACTTGCAGAGGCTTTGTTCTCTCTGCTTTGCAGTAGACAAGAAAGGGCATTTTAAAATGGCTCAGGATCATCACAGCACTGAAATGATAAAGGGCACTTCTCTGCTAGGTTTTTATGCCATTATTATGAAAAACATTGAGGCATAATTTCCAAACATTCTATTTGTAAACTTTGAATTTTCAGGAATGCAGATGTCGCTCTGGCTAAGGAGAAGACTTGCACTGCAGTTGTGAGAGGAGGAGTAAAAAATAATAAATTGCTTTTGTGCTCTTGTCTATTTTCAAACTCTCCAAACAAATATCTTTGCCTTTTAGGACTGAAATTCAGGAAGGGAAACACCATTGGGAGGGAAAAGCCTTTAGCCCCAGAGGTGTGTGCTGCCTCTCTCTGTGCTTTGCAGTGTGTGTTTAGAGTGTTTACTGGGTTTATGGAATAACTCCCAGGGATGGGAACAAACTGCTGCTGTCCACACGAGCCTGCACAGGAATTATGGCTCCTGAGCAGCCAAAACTCCCTCTGAACCCCTGGATCAGGGATGTTTGCAGTGAACCAAGAATAATGCTCACCATTATGTTGTTTTCAGCAGAGAGCTGGGTCTAAACTTCACCTCATTCAAACTGCATCCTCCAAATGCTTGTTCTGATATATTTTTTTCTTTATTTTTGGACACTTACAGCAAAGCTTTATTTGGCATGGGGAGTAGGAAGTCAATGATAATCTACAGACACCAAAACACTCTTGCACTCTGTAAAATATTGTTGTAGACAGACTAAGTTCTGTTTGTATTCTGCACATGAAGCAGGACTAAAGGTCTCTATTTTGGTGAAGATCAATGTATTTTCCTTCCTACCAAGCCATTGAACACTGCCACTTTTCAGCTGGCATCACTTCACTGACTCGCCCTTTTTTCTCCCTAAAAGCAAACTGGGAAATTAGAGATAAGAGTTTTGTTAGGGATTATTTCTGCTTCCTATTTCTATCAGGCAAATTCTCATTTAAATCCCCATTGGTGACAAAGGCAGCCATCTGTTTTCCCTGATTGGAGCTGGGCCATGCCCACCTGTATCTGACACAATCCTGCCACTGGGACTCCTTGGGGAGACACAAATTCTGCTGCCTGGTTCAGTTTGTCTCTCTCCAATCAATGGCTAAACAGCAGTGGAAAGAATTTCAGCCCTGAAAGGCTCCACTGGACATTCCTTGGCTTTCACAGAGCTCTGTGTGAGTGCTGACATCCTGCTGGGCATGGAAAGCATCCACACCTCTTTGGGGGAGAGATTTCTGTCCTAGAGATGAAGATCTGACTCTCCTTGAGATCAGGGTGTCATTGTGCTTGGCTGGTAACAGCTATTATGAGATATTTATATGATTTCTGTACCTGTTGGAGTCCCTGCAGCCACGATCTGATAAGAACATGCTGGGAGCCTGTTCAGTGCTGCCTTTGCAGCAGTTCCTGCTTTACCTTTGATTTGTCAGCAGGCAGCACTTTTATGGCAGCTCTGCTCAAAACCCAGCTCGACCTATTGGAAACAATAATTGTGCTTAAGCCAGTGCAGATAAAACACTCCCGTGAAGTAGTAAGGTGTGACCGGATTAATTTCTTTGAGACTGGTTTATTTGTGCATCTTTTATGAGGGTAATTGCAGCAATGGGGAGCAATTGTCTGTTCAGGCTGGAGGAGGGAAAGGGGGTCGGGATCAGTGTCCTGCCTTAAAATTTGTGATGCATTTTTGCTCCATTTTGCTGCATTTTTGCTCTCTGAAAGCAAGTCACAGAGAGCAGGATGGATCCATTGTCCCATGGATCAGTGGGAATCTGTTCCTTTTTTTACACATCCATCCCAAGGTTCTGGGACTGGCCAGGTGTGACCAAATCCCAAATCCTTAAAGCCCATCCCATTCCATACCCTGCTGTGGGCAGGAACACTTCCACTATCCCAGGTTTCTCCAAGTTCCATCCAAACTGGCCTTGACCCCTTCCAGGGATGGAGCATCCACAGCTTCTCTTTTTTCTTCTCTTTCTCAGTGACCAGCATCAAACCCATGTGGACCTGCAAGTTCTGTTTGCCTTAAAAAGGGGAACTTTCACAGAACACATGTATATGATAAAAATTTATATCTTTCTTTATTTATGTCTGTAATTTCAGCTCAAGACTGGCTGATTCATTGAAACCTCATGCTGTTCCTAGGAGCTATGGTGGGAAAGCTGGAACCTGGAAAGTGCCAACCTGAAGCTGTGCTTCAATGCTCCAAAGCCTCTGCAGCCCAAACCAGGTGAGAAAGCAACTCATGCCAGAGATTTTGGTGAGAACCCGAGGTGAGAGCTGTGTTTTCCTGTGCATCCTGGGAGCCCCTAAATTACTGATAATTGAGTGCAGAGCGTGGGGGGGTTATTTACAACTCTGTCCTGTCAGAGTGACAAAAAGCAGCCTTGAGGTGCTGCTCGCTCTGCTCAGCTCCACACTTCCAATATTTCCTCAAGGCTATTGCTGCTGTCTGCTGTCACAGACCTACATCAGCATTTCCATGCCATTACCTTCAGCGAGGAGCATTCCCTTAATTCCTGCCTTGTTTAGTCCTGGACTATAAATAAAACTAACGGCTCAGGAAAGCAAGCCTTGCAGAGCCCTGCCCCGGAGGCTACTCAAAACCTGAAAATTTCATTGGTTTGACAGTCTTTACAGACGAGCATCTAATCTATAATAACCATAATGCCAGTTGGAAATCCATAATTAGGGCCCACTCTGAGCTGTGGCACAGCAGATGAGGAATAATGTCGAGTGCTCCGCTGGAGGAAGTGCGCTCAGGCCATTTTCTCTGTATGATTCTTATTCTGGCTCTCTCTCTCTCTCTCTCTCCCCAACTCCCCAGCCAGTATGATGAGAAAATAAATACAGATATTTATGCCCATTTCTGGGAATGCAGTTGTCTCAGCACATACAGCACCCAGGAGGGCTGTAAGAAATAAATTAGTGCTCGGCGATGCGGATGTGCCAGGCAGGATGCATGTCTGTTTGACTGCTGCTAAGGAGCTGAATATTTCACATGAGGGAGGTTTATGGTGCTGTGAATGTCACTGATATGTCAGAGGAACAATAAGCTTGTGGAGCTTTTAGGGGTTTATTCTTCACCCTGCTGCTGGGAGCAGTTGGGCTGCCAGTGCCGCGGGCTCTGCAGGCCCACAGAACATCCCCAACATTGAGGTGACAGAAATTTGTCAGATTCTGAAATGTCAAAATTCAAACCAGCGTGGGCAGCAGGTGAGGGAGGGAATCCTGCCCCTGTGCCCAGGTGAGAGCCCACCTGCAGATCCCAGCACAGGAGGGACCTGGGGCTGCTGGAGAGAGCCCAGAGGAGGCCCCAGGCTGAGCAGAGGGATGGAAGGGAGGAAAGGCTGGGAGAGCTGGGGTTGTTCACCTCGACAGCAGAAGGCTCCAGGGTGACCCAATTGTGGCCTTCCAGTGCCTGAAGGAGTTTGTCACAGACAACTTCTATGGAAAATCCTTTCCTTAGGATTTCTCCTCCTGAGAAGCTGAGAGGCCTCAGGAACAAAATGCAAACAATGGTTATCTGCTGCTGTGGAATGCAACAGGTGCATCTGGGATTGGTCTCATGTGGTTGTTTCTAATTAATGGCCAATCACAGTCAGCTGGCTCAGACTCTCTGTCCGAGCCAGAAGCTTTATCATTCTTTTTGAGTCTATTCTATTCTTAGCCAGCCTTCTGATGAAATCTTTTCCTCTATTCTTTTAGTATAGTTTTAATATAATATATATGATAAAATAGTAAATGAGCCTTCTGAAACATGTAGTCATATCCTCGTCTTCTCTCATCCTAAGACCCCTGTGAACACCATCACAGAAGGAGCCAGAAAAAAGATGGAAAAGGACTTTTTACAAGGGTCTGGAGTGAGAGGACAAGGGAGAATGGCTTCACACTGACAAAACAGGTTTAGGTTTGATATTGGGAAGGTGTGAGGGTGGTGAGGCCCTGGCACAGAGAAGCTGTGGCTGCCCCTGGATCCCTGGCAGTGCCCAAGGCCAGGCTGGACAGGGCTGGAAGCAGCCTGGGACAGTGGAAGGTGTCCCTGCCCATGGCCGGGGATGGAACTGAATGATCTTTAAATTCCCTTCCAAACCCTTCCATGTCTCTATGAATATCCTGGACTGGACCTACAGGGATCACAGGGTTCCCAAGCATCCCTTCATGTGCCTGGGAGTGTTTTCCAAACTGTCCTTGAATTCTCCACCTCTGGGGCTCCAGAAGGAGCCAGTCCAGGAGCTTAGGTCTCTTGGGATCTCTAGCTAGTCAGAGTGACCCTGAGAAAAGTTCTAAAGTCTCTTTTCCCAGCCTGGTGGTCGAAGAAGGAGTCAGGGCTCTTCATTTCTCGGTCTCAAGGTTGTTTATTGCATCTCATCTATAAAATTCTTTCTCCTGTCCTGCCGAGGTCAGCTCAGTAAGACAGTCCAAGCACTCTGCCTGCCCCCAGGGTGGTGTTATGTCTTTATACTAAAAAACTACATAGACAATGTTCACAATTCCTTTCCAACACCTATCACCTATGTTAGACAGTGAGCTTCTACTCTAAACCAATCCCAAAGTGCCACCATCACAGCAGAAGATGGAGGCCAAGAAGAAGGAGAAAGGCTGGACACACCCAGTTCCCTCCATCTTGCCTCCTGAACCCTCACACCAAAAACCCCAAAATCTACTTTTTCCACCCCATGATAACTTCACTAATATTCTACCTAAATTGTTGTGGCTTGCTGATGTTCACACAAGGTTGGTAATTTGCTCCACGGGTCATAACCAAACCCACAGGCGTTTTGGGCTCCTTGCAGGGTCTCTGAGCCCCCTGGCAGGGGTCTGGGCCATCCTGGACAGCCAGAGGGATGTGCTGGGTCCTGACAGAGATCCTGCAAGGATCAGGCACCACTCCCAGCTGGTGTGGACACAGCTCCCAGTGTGGGATGTGCAAAGGAGGCAGAGCTGGTGTTGTGCTCCTCGGGGAAGGGCCTGGAAGCCTCCCTGGCCCCCATCTGCTGCCGTGTTTGTGCAGTTTGATCATCCCCCAGTGAATGGCTCCTCTGAAACTCCCTGATTAATCCCCGGGATCCGAATCCCTCCAGCAGCCCGAGGGATGGCAGGATTTAGCTCGTTAAAATAAAACCCCATGAATGTGCAAATTCTCCTCAAAAGAGACCGGGACTCGTGAAGCAGCTCAGCACAAAAGTGGGGAAATGAGCTGTGGCTTTTTGTGCTGCCTATTTACAAACACAAGCTCCTTGATAAAAGCTGGGAATATCTCTCGGAGATGAGCGGTGACTAAAGCAGCCCCGTGATGGTGCTCAGAGGGCTTGGGGAAGGCACACAATGTCTGAAGATGATTTTAATGAGTGACAACAATTTCAGGGAGCTGTTAGGAGGCTTTTCTCTCTGGATGGTGGAAGGAATGTTTCACTGACAAGTGTTTTAAAGTATTTCCTGTACAATGAGTTGGCCCAATTTGTCCATAATGAATAAAATGAAATTTAGGGATCATTTAGGGGTTATTAATGGCTGTGATGTATTAATTACGCAGCAAACTTTAATTGTCTCCTCCTTAAAAAACCAGTTCAATTAGAGTCCTTGGAGTTTTTAATAGTGTGTTGAAATGGTTTTTCAAACAACAAAGCATTAAGTCTCGTTACGGATCCATTTCTCTTTTTATGGGAAATGATTTGACCATAACTGATCCTGACAGGGAATTTAAATAGTCTAAACCCAGCCTGGCAATAAACATAGAATCCTAATGTGTCCAGCCCATGGAATGGTCCTAAAGTCACTGAGGTTGCACAGGATATTTGTGATAGCACACTCTGGGTTTGTGTGGGATCTTCAGCTGGTTTCTGTCTGGAGAAAGTGAAATAAATTCTCTGTTGTTTCTCCTGGCCATTCTTTGAACCTGCACCATGTGTCTTTTCCAATTGTAAAACAATTTGAAAACATGCAGATTTATTTACTATGCTCAAAGAAATCTGTCCATTGGGCTGTTGATTTATAGTTTTTCCCCCCTCCCCATCTACATTCAGTTCCACGGGGTACTTTCAGTCCTATAAAGAAAACTGTTTACAAAGTGAGATTTACTTTGGAGCACTGTATTCATGAATAGGAAATAAAGGCACAGTTCTGAAGGAAGCTTGTTTTCTGCTGTAACTCTTTCTCATTCTGCACTGTGCAGGGAAATGAATCCTTCCAGCAGCCACCTGCAGGATGTATTTCCTGTGGAGGGAATTGATTTGCAGGTTTGTCCCAGCCAGTGTTTAAGGGATGACTGGAACAATGAGGCTGTGCACAGCAGAGGCTGCTTCAGTGCAGAATTGCTCTGATGCCTTGAGAATCTGCCCTGGGGCAGAGGCTGGGCAGAATAAAGCAGGGATTTATCCAAAGGATCTCCTCCATGGATCCACCTTGGGCAGCACCAGAGCCCAGCCAGGGCTGCACCCAAGATGAACCAAAATGGCCCCAAAATGCACGAGCGCTGCCGGGGTCTCTCCCTGGGATCAGCTCTGCTCCATTTGCACCTTGCAGTTCATTGTCCCATTGCAGCTTTAGCCCAGGCACTCCCACCCTGCTTGTTTTTCTCTCTCCAGCCCACGGGGTTTGTGCTCCTGGGCTGAGATTTGGGTCATTTGTCCTTGGTGCCCAGCTGGAGCAGGAATTGTTTTGTCTCCCTGCTCTGTGCACACAGCTCACCATCCCCTCATGTGAAGCTCAGACCCACACACTAAAGCAGAACAGAATGTGAAAAATATAAAAGCCAAACCTGAGGCATCAGCTCAGCCCCTTTGGTGTTGGAGGAGAAATCTGGAGCAGCAAACTGTGCTCCATGGAAGCTGCGCAATCCTGGGAGGAGGCTGAGGGCAGGGTGGGATGCTCAGGCTGGAGTTGGGTTCAGGATGGCCACTGCTCAAGGCACTCAGGATCTCCCGATAGATCAGGCAAGGGAAATTATGGAAAATACAGCCAGAGTGCAAGGAAATCAGCTCACTGATTTTTGTTCCCTATAGGCCAAGGGCAAATCAACCAAGTTTCACTTGTGGCTTTCATTTTTGATATTGTTTTGTTTGGTTTGGTTTGGTTTGGTTTTAGCAAAGGGAAAAATGGAGCAAAGCTTCAAACTCCAGGTCTGAGCTGTTGAGGGAAGTCCAGGGATCCATTTCAACCCAACGAGTGCCTAGCAGACAGCTCAACAAAAAACTATTTGATAAATTAGATGAAGAGGAGGAGGAGAGCTTGCCTTATCAATCCTTCAGGCCCAGGATTACAAACAGCAAGTGATGGGCCTTGGGAAGCTTCCAAACTTTTTGGAAGTTCTTATTTTACCCAAGATATTCTCCTTCGAATCATATAAACAGATGAGCTGCATTGATCTCACTGACAACAGCCTGAACCTTTTTCTTATAGAATGCCTTTTTTCCCCCCAAGAATATTTGAATGTAGGGAATATTTAATACTTCTGGGTGTTTCTTTCCTTATTTATTTTTTTTTTTCCAATGCTGGGTCCAGCCCCACTCTCTGTCCAACTCTTGTGGAAGGCTGGAGTACCTCAGGAACAGCTTCTCCCTCTTTAGCAGCAGTTGGGTAGAAAGATGAACTATAAATATAAAGCAGCTGTGGTCTGGGAGTTATCCTGACTTCTAAAAACAACACTTTTAAGAACCTCTCTGGTAGAAATAAATACTATGGCTCTGCAGATGTCCCAGGGGAGGGATGTGCCTTCTCCCTCTCTTTTCCAGGAAAAGAATGACAACTGATATATTTATCTGTAGGAGAGCCTGCTGATTTTATTTGAACACTACAAGAAATTATTCAAGCTTCAAGCAAAAATTTCATCCTTTTTTATTTTTTTTTGGAAGAAAAATCAGCAAATTGAAAATCTTGCTTGTCTTTCACAGGAAGGATGTTGCAAAAAACAAGCACAAGAGCAAAGGCTGATGAGGATGAAGACAAGAAGAAAAACAACTCTTTTTTGAAGAAGAATCTTCAAATTTTGGAGGTAAACAGTTATTTTACTTGTATGTAACATATACAAGGAGGGTATGCTTTGACATATCAAAATTTGGTAAAAAGCCCAAAAAAATAGGATGTTTCAGAATATTTTTTTAACAATGATGGAAGACAAGATTTGATGTTAAAAGAAAACACCTAAACTGCCTTCAATTTGAACCATTTGCCTGTTAACATGACAGAAATTACATTTTAAGTAAATTCTTGCTTTCTCAAGTTTGCTTTCAATTAGGAACTGAACCATCATGTGATGGGCAAAGAGGAAATGGGATTTATCAGAAATGGGAATTCCCAGCTCCATCCTCTGAATCATCAAAATGAATTAGAATTGAAGGGGATTTTGTTATATGTGGGGTTAGTTCTGTATGGGATATTGAAGACTGGGCAGAAGTAAAAGGAACATGGAGTGAAAAGCACTTTTTGTACACTTTCAATCCAGAATCCAGTTCCTGAGCCTTCTCCCTTGATTTCATCCTATAAAGCTGTCAGAAATCACACCTGAATTGTAGGTTTTATTATTCTTCTTATTCTTTTATTATTTTATTTATTATATGAAAACAGAAAATGGCCCAAAAGGTGCATTTTCCCAAGGAATTGCCATTTTTTGCCCGTTCCCAGCCATGCCAGCCAGGAGCAGAGGTGTGATCCCCTTCTCCCACCTCCCAGTGGGGACCCTGGGTTCCTTCTCTGAGTTTTCAGTGCCTGGAAGAAAATCAGATGAACTTGTTCCAATTTTTGGTACATTTTTACCAAAAGCACAAGAAGATGAAACTGGCTTCTGGGTGTTCTTGTAAATATTTTACTAGGAAGTGGCTTCACGAGGGATTCTCTCTTTTGTTGGAGCCAGATTCCTCAGAAATAGTGCTTTTAGTAAAAATTGCTTTGGGATGCCATCAACATGTCCTACTTTCCAGCTCTGCAGCAATGTGAGGTATTTCTTACACTATGTGCTTTTTTTGGAGACATTAATGGTAATGCAGAAACCTCTAGACTGGTTACTAATTTTTCCATAATTAAAATTTAATTTTAAAAAGATGATTAGAAGCTTTATTATGTAAGTTGGATTTCTGGCTGACTTGCTAAACATCTTGTGTTTGTATGAGTAGGCTGTGATTTGCAGATTGCTCCTTACCTGGCCTGAAACCCTCCAAAATGGTGAAGAAACTTTCTCTTGGATTTAAAAGCTTCTTGGTGTTACCTTAAAATGCTGCAATAGGATTTGCTGCTTGTGTTTGATGCTGTCCTGGGTTGTAAAATATTATTTCAGTTCTACAGCTGATTTCACAGCATTTCTGCTTCTGGTACTGAATCCCAGCTGAGTCTCGGTGTCTTTCTTTCAAGTGGCATCGAAATATCTCAGCAACAAATGATGTGTTGCACCTGAGTTTCTCTCAGGACCGAATTGTTTGCACAAAACAAAGCAGTAATTAGCGCTGTTAATTATCTTCAAGAGGCTGGCCCAGTTTCCCAGCACTTACTGCACTTACCTGTGTTCATCTTAGTTGGGAAGAATCTCACCAGAGCAGGCAATCTGGGCTTTTTAACTGAAGGGGAAGCTGCTTTTAGGAAAAACCTGGAACATTTTATTTCCCCTAAAATGAAAACACCCCAAACAAAACATGGTTTCACACTATTTAGACTTCCTGAACGCTTTTTGCCCGTGCCTGGTAGAGCAGTGTTGCAAAGATGAGATGGGAAAAGTCAACTCAGAGAAGCACAATTCCATCTGGTGCTCCAGCAAACCTGGATCTGAAGGGTGTGTTTGGGTCACTGAGTGCTGGAGCCCTCAAGGAGACTGATGGCATGAACCAGTCTGACTTTGTTCCTCTCCCTGAGAAATACTGTGGGGAAAGGACAGCAGAGCAGTGCTGGGAAAATCTGTGTCGTCCCAGGCTGCTGGAAAATAAAGAGACCTTCATTATATTCTCATTACTCCAGCTCTCAGCACAGAAAGACAAAAAAATGTAAAGGTCACTAGCTTTTACCATCTGTGCTAAAATGAGATGAAGGTAATAGAGAACTCCCAAGATTTATTGCTTAGCAGCTGATTTGAGGCTCCAAGTAAGTGGTGAGACTCTTAATCCTATCTCAACACTTCCTTATTTTGTAAAGGGATGTTCCAGAACCTCCTGAATTTGATGGGAACATCAGAACTTCCTTCATCAGGCACTGGATCACACTTCACATGTTAATTGAAAACACCAGTCTGGAGTACTGGCTTCTGAATGGGTTTGATCGAAGAAAAAGGATTTTAATTTGTGAAATACATGGGAGTATAAGAGGAAATTACATCTGGGGATTGCACCAGGTGATTTCTGTTTAATAAGATGAGAGACTTCCCTCGGTCCATTTGGAAACCACTTGACAGGGTCTGTGCAGCTGCTTAATTGGATGCATTAAAGCATCTGACTGGTGCATCCATCAGCGTCCTTGCAGCCTCCAGGAGGCTTTCTGATGGCTTTGGAATCTTGCTTGGCACTTCCTATTCCTTAGAAAAGCTCCTCTCCAAAGCTTACAGCTCCCAGCCTGCCCATGGTGGCAAGGATGAAGGATTTGGGCACATCCAACCCTGCAGGCTGGAGGTGATCCCAGGGCTGGAGATCCCAGGATCAGGAATTTGGAGGTGAAAATTTGGATTTTTGCTGTGAGACATGTTCACTGTGGCTGTAGATCCCAGGATCAGGAGTTTGGAGGTGAAAATCTGGACTTTTGCTGTGGGACACGTTCACTGTGGCTGAGATGGATTCCAGAGGTCGATAGCTCAGCCCCCAGAAAGAAATGAGGTGAAAGAACCTGATTGTGTTGGACACCCTGCAGCTGACTCAGCAAGGCCAAGTGTGCAACCTCCAAATTAAACAGTTTGAAGCCGATTTAATTGTCACATGAGCTGTGAGTTTTTTAATCAGGTGCCGGTTTCTGTCTGACATGGGGGTGCTATTTCTGTGTAGGGATGATGGCAGCAATGCTGTCTCTGCTTTTCTGTGCAAGGCCAGGTGTAAGCTTTGTGTCATTTTTATTCAGACAATTCCAGCATTTCAGAGCTTCCTCGCTAATTTAGTTTTAATTGTCCAGACCTTGCCCTCATCAAGCAAAAGAAAAATGGGTCTGGCACTTCCACGTTACCACGAGCTGCTCAAAATGGGAGATAAATGAGGGACAAAGCCATTAAAATGATGTGGGGAGTGCAATTTTAACAGCCAAACTCGAGTGGAGCGTGCTGGTTGTGTGTGAATATCCCCATTACCAAAGTAAATAAGCCCAGCTGTTGGCAAATCTGAATTTCAGCTCTAAATGGCCTTGGCTTCCCAGTGACCTCAGCAGAGAGGGAACAGCTGGATTGCTCACACAAATCCTGCCACGTCGGGCCAGTTTTTGTGTGAGGGAATATTGAGGTTTTTCCTGCTCTGGCTGTGCTGCAGATGTGGGCACTGGGAGCTGATTTGCTGTTTGAGGCTCTGAAGCATCACTCATTAAAGCCACTCTGCTGCCTTTAGCATCAGGCTGGCAGTAAACCTGCATCGCATTCTTCTCTGCTGCTAACTTTAACAATTCCCAGGCAGAAGCTTTCTCATTTGAGGGTGTGTTTAAATGGCTATCCTGTATCTGAAATTAGGTCCTGGTAATGTATTAATTAGCCTTTTTATTTGGAGTTTAGTGTACCTTTTAATTAACTGAAGCCAGAAACACAGTTTACACATTTAAAATCCCAATCCTTTAAATCATTGCAAGTTTTGTCCTAAACTCACAGAAATCAATAAAGTCCTGTAGCTTTCCCAAGGGCTAAATGCCTGTAATTACAGCTGGAAGGTGAGACCCCAGAGTGTGGACAGAAAGTTTCCTGGGATGCTTTGCTGTTTGTCCCCCCAGCACTCACACATTTAAAATCCTAATCCTTTAAATTGTCACAAGTTTTGTCCTAAACTCACAGAAATCAATAGATAAAGTCCTGTAGCTTTCCCAAGGGCTAAATGCCTGTAATTACAGCTGGAAGGTGAGGCCCCAGAGCGTGGACAGAAAGTTTCCTGGGATGCTTTGCTGTTTGTCCCCCCAGCACTCAGGGTACTCCTGCCTGGCCAGTAACGAGCAGGGCTCCAGGAGCGTTGTGTACTTCTGCTTTGATTTGATTTAATGCTCTCTACAGCGATAACAATCACTCAGGCACCACGTCCAGCCTCTGCCTGCTGCTCTCCTGCCTTGTTAAATGCAAGTGCACTCTCAGCTGAAGTGGCTGCAGCAATTTGAGATCCGTGCTCATCACCTCGTTAACAATATCCAAAATTCCCATCCAGGCAATTCCTCAGGCTCCTTTTCCCAGGAAAAGCAGCACATCCCTGCCTCCCACCCTGCTCCTGAGATGCTATCAGGTGTCATAGTAACAGCTCAGTGAACATCATTGGATTCTTATCCTTGAATTAGTCTGGCTTCAGTGTGGATTGGTGCACGTGAGGAGACGGAATCTTGTCCGGGACTGGAGGAATCCTTGGAGATCATCCCTCTGTATCCATGTAAATAAATGGCTGCAGGCTAAACCTGCTCAGTCACGCAGGCCTCCAGGGAACAGTTTTAATGCTCTTGTTTCAGTAGAGGATAATTTGATTATTTTTTTCAGTCCTTAATGGCAGGATGGGAGGTTTAATAAATTAAAGGAATGGAGACTTGGAGGAGGAAGGGGGGGAAAAAAAAGCCAGTCCAGACTCCCTGAATTAAATAGGGGATTAATTTACTCCTGTGCAAAAGTCAAAAGCAAAGTTCTAATTGATACAGGGAAGGTTTTGGTGGCACAGGAAGGTGGGACCCTCTCCCTTTGGATGCTTCAGGATCTGCAGCTGATTTTCAGTCCAGAGGGGAAGGAATAAAATGGAATGAGCGGTTACAAAAGCTCTGCTGAAGGCACATTGCCAGGGGTTTCTCCTTTGAGATGGACTGGTTTCATTTTGGTGCCCAAAGAGGAGCTGGCTGCGGGTGAAGATTGCCCAGGAAGGGCTGATCCTCATCCATGCAGTCTCTGCATTCCTGTTCTCTTAGAATTCTGCTCCCTGAGATCTTCACCTTCC
Organism: Ammospiza caudacuta; assembly: GCF_027887145.1. Lineage (NCBI taxonomy): Eukaryota > Metazoa > Chordata > Aves > Passeriformes > Passerellidae > Ammospiza > Ammospiza caudacuta. Next base: position 24,699,876 of record NC_080603.1, read on the forward strand.
CTGTCTAATAGTAAACAGGGTGGTGGTTCTTTATTGACCACCACGACCTCAAAGATGTTTTCCAACCATAAAAATTCCATGATTCCATCCCATCAGATGTGCTAGACCTGCCCAATGAACTCAAAGTGTGTGAGGCAGAGATGGATGCACCATGGCACTCAGGGCTGAACAAGTCTCAGTTCCCTAACTGGGAGAAAAAATGCCCAAAAATCTAAATTTGTCAGCAGAAGTGGAAGCAGAAAATCCAGGGTTTCCCTTGGAGCAGGGCAGTGCTTGAGCTCTGCCCCTCTCATTTTTCAAAATTCTTCCTGCAGCCTGATTTTCACAGTGCACCTCACCAAATGTTCCCCTGGTTTTGATGTGGAATTCACTCCTCTTTTGTACCCTTGAAAGCAATATTTGATGAGAAGAGCCTGTTCCCAAAAGAAATTCATGATCCTGAACAAAACAAGCGAAGCAACTCTGTCAGCGAGTGCGGAGGAAAAAATAAAAAGAAATAAGCAACAAGCAAAGCTGGCAGAAAAATAGACCTCCTCTTCCAAAGGAAGGTGTGTACACAGAATGCAGATCCAGGGAAATTGTCTTTGCTCTGTGCCATTAGTTTATTTTTTCCCTTTTTTCTTAGGAGCAATATTTCCAGCCATTACTTGGGATCTCATCCTTAGGATCCCTCCCTCCAGCTCATGTTGGGTTTTTCATCAAAAAAAAAAAAACCCAACAAAATCAGGGAGGTCACTTTTGTGCTTTATTTCTTGTGGTTTGAGTAATTTCCCTGATTGAAACCCAGCTGAAGTTTGCAGGCATTTGGATGCTCTTGAAATGTTTTAAAACCATGAGGGATCAAATCCTCATCTGATTTAAACCAAGTAGTTGAGTGCAGTGAAGTTACTTTTCAGTTATTCACTTCCAAATTTATGGTTTCCCCTGATTTCCCTGTTGTAACCCTAAAAAAACAAATGCCTGTGTGAGCAAAAAACAAAACAGTGTGAGCCCAGAGAAGAACCTGGTGCTTGCAGGGATTTTCTTCCCCAGATTGTTCCCAAGGTTTGATATCATTAATTCAGAGTAAGGAAGAGCAGACCCCCAGCCAGATCTCCCCCTTGTACCAACCCTTCCCTGTGCGCCACATGAAAATGGAATTAGCAGCTGAGCTGAATGCTTGATTGGATTAGGTGGTGGCAAAGAATTAATCATGGCAATCGTGGATCTTTTCAACTAAAAAAAAAAAAAAAAGGAAACAAAATTTGTGTGTCTTTGAATATGAAAAAAACCCCACTATTCTGGCACTGTTTTACTCTAATTTCCTCTTTGATTCCGAAGGGCAAGAAATCTCTGTAGACAACCTCATTTCCTCCATTTTCCAGCTTAATACCTGTTCTGGATAAGTTTGGGGAAAGTAATTGAGGATTCAGTGCCTGCCTAAAGTGACAGCAATGTTTTAAGAGGCACTTTCTCTAAAAACTCCAGCTTTAATTCTTTCTCTGCCGGGAACTTTGCTGTTCATTAAGGAGCAAGGTCAGATTGTAGGAAGAAAACAATGAGCTGCTTTCCCACCTCAGAGGCAGCTTTTGCTCAGGAGATGCTGCTCTCTGCAGTATCTGCTCGAGTGTTTGTCATCTCATTTCTCCTGGAAAATATTTTGTTACTAGAAAATGGGCTTTATTCAAAGCAATTTACATATCTTACTGCAATAGTTACTATATTGGCTCATCCTCAAGTTTAAGTCAATCTGCAAAATATCCTCTTGTAGAATAATTTGCATGTGTAATTTGCCAGACCAAATCCTGCAGAGATTTGAGTCACGCTGAATTCAGGAGGACTATTCAGGTTTACATATGCTTTTGAAAAAACAAATCCTAAGTGCAGAGTTGTTTACAAGGTCAAAGCCTGTTTTTCTCCCAGTATCACATAAACTTCAAAGCAAATAAAATCTCCTCCTGCAAGGACACATTTGCAGAGTAAGGTGATAATGGGTGATGTCAAATGTGTGTTCATTAATTCTAATTTTAGCATCAGGGCTGTGGATATGAGAGCCATGGAAGGGTTTGGATGGGAAGGGATCCTCAAGTCCATCTCATTCCAGGGACACCTTCCACTGTCCCAGGCTGCTCCAAGCCCTGTCCAACCTGGCCTTGGACACTCCCAGGCATGGGGAGTTTCTGTGAAGCAAAGCAAGCTGAGGAGAGCTAATTAATTAAGCCAAAGGCTCGAAGAATGGAACTTTAAAGCACTTTTGTTCCTTTTCCCAGAGCTGCATCTTATCTCTCCCATCTGCATTTTCTCTGATAATTTTTTACAGCTCTCCTGTGTCATTGCCTTAACGACTTTAGGACCTCAATTACACGCAGAGTAGATGCTTGATGCTTTCTAAGTGGTGAAAAATTATCCTTGCTCTGAGCAACTCCAACTCTGAGCCAGATAATTAAAACAATCCGAGGGCAGGGGGAAATGAAAGGAGCAGCTCCTGCCCCCAGGTGTGTGCCTGGGGTGGCAGGGTGGGGGCTCAGGGGGTTTGGTGAGCTCTGTGGGGTCACAGGGCATAGGGAGGCAGTGATGGATGCTCTGGAGGTGACAGAAATCTGTGTCTGCCACTGCTGCAGGAGCACAGGCACCTTCCCTTCTGGCTGCCTGATGCTTGCACTGAGCCTTCTCTTCTTCATATCAGTTAAAGTTCATTTCAAACCTGAGGAGTTTCAGGCAGAGGCCAGTTTTTACAAATGGATCTGCTGTAGTCATGGCCTGTGACAGTGGTCACAGGGGTTCTTGGATGAGGGAAGAGACGAGAATGTTGACTCCATGTTCAGAAGACTTGATTTATTATTTTATGATATATATATTACATTATAAATATACTAAAAAGAATAGAAGGAAAGGTTTCCTCAGAAGGCTAGCTAAGAATAGAAAGGAATGAATAACAAAGATCTGTGGCTCGGGCAGAGAGAGAGGGCCAGCTCTGCCGTGAGTAGTCACTAAATCCAAACATCCACACGAGACCAATCACAGATCCACCTGTTGCATTCCACAGCAGCAAATAACCATTGTTTACATTTTGTCCCTGAAGCCTTTTAGCTTCTCAGAAAGAAAAATCCTAAAGAGAAAGATTTTCACAAAAGATGTCTGCGACAATGGCCTTTCATGCCTGGAGGGAATGGAAAGCCAGCATTGCACACCTGCCCCGGACATGCTGGGCAGGGCTGAGGTGAAAATGGGACACAGCTTTGCTAGGCCTGATTATTTCTGTCCTCAGGGCTCGAAATGAAACCTTTATACTCCTGGAGAATTCAAATTCCCACCCTCCCACCCTCCCACAACTTGTAGTCCGAGGAGACGGCAATATATTGGACTTTAAACCAGTGCCACCTTTACGCACAGAAAAGCCTTTTTGCTCAATTTCAGAAGTTTCCAAGCCATTATTTATGGCATTCTCTTCCCTTTAAAGCTTGAGCAGGCTCAGATTTAAAAACAGGCAGAGTGACAATGAATGTTTGTAAGGAGGCCACAAATAATGTTTGTGTACAGGCCCTGTGCTCGCAGGCCGGGCCATCCATCACTGAGTCACACCCAGCTTGTCGTGCCTCTTGCGAGTGACAACAGCCTTATCTCCAGCCCATCCAGATTAAAAGCTTTCGAGATGTTCTATCATCTGTTTCCAGTGCTTTTAATGTCACAGTATTTCTCTGGTTTAGATTAGACTGCTTTTAGCCTAAAGCTGTTTTGTTCACGATCAGCCGGTGATGGAGTGAGGGATGGGTTTGCATTTGCAGGGTAAAGGCTGGGCTGAGCCACAGCCTTGTGCTGACTAAGGGGGATTTCTCAGGCTGCTTCTGACTCCTTTTTCTGTGGGAAGGAAGGAAGGAAAAGGGCACAGGACAGAGCAATTCCTTGTGGGAGCCACGCAGGACAAGATTATCACGAGCCCTCTGTAATGTATTAGTTACAAATGCAGAGCTCTGAACTCTGTTACAGAAGAGATTGCAAAGTAAACGAAAATGTCAGGTAAATTGAGACAGAAATGAGCATTTCTTAAGGTCTCCTAATCCCATTAAACTGAAACCTTGTTCCCTCCATTAATTTCTTCCAAAGGCAGCCCTGACAGCCCAGCGTTCGCTGCCTGCCTGTGGTGGCCCGTGGTGCATTAATCAAATTGTTTTTCATGTTAGGCTTATCTGTGTCCTTGTTTTGGGCTTTATTTTTCAAGGCAAAGCTGCTTGAACACCGGCCAGTGGAGAGGTGTGGCAGTGTTTTTCAGGTAGCTGTGCATGTCAATCCTTCCCAAGGCTTTTGGGGACAGTGAATGTGGCAGTGATGGGATTCACAGGGGACAGCCATTAACAGAGGCAAGTTAAATCTTTAAGTGGTGTTTGGTATTCCCAATGCCTAAATCTGGGTTAATTTTGCTTAAGCTTTAGGAGAAGGCAGAGCTGTGTGTGGGCTTCTGCTCTTTCCCACAGGACCACAGAGTTCCTGATTGATCTCAACAGAAACTTCAGAAAACTTGATTGAATTAAAAATATATTTATCTCTAAAACTTAATGTGCTTGGGCACTGCTCCAAAGTCCATTAAAGCAAATGGGAAGAGTCCCTCTGGTTTTATTCCTTTTCAGCTGATGCCTTCAGGACAGTGCAGGTGATAAACAGCAGGATGGATTTGGGGCAGGATTCTCCCAAGAGCTGCTGAGATGCTTTTAAAATCCCCTTCTCAGCTCCCTGATGTGATTGACGTTCATACTCTGGGTTAAGGCATTACAGAGATCCTATTTCTTTGTATCCTGCTTGTCCAGCAATAAATAAGATCCCCATGAAAGAAAGTAAATATGTTGTGGCAGTTCTTTGAATGGAGGAAAAGGGGGTGTGGGTGTTGGTGATCCTTTTGAAGTGGAATTCTAAGTCAATATCTGAATGCCTTTCTAAAGGAAAGTTTGACTTGGCTTCCCAAGGATCAGCAAAAAAATGCCCATTTCTTATTCTTTAAATTTTTGCCAGGATTTTAAGTCTTGACTTAAAAATTCTGAAGGGAAGCACTACAAAATTTAAAGTCCAGGTTTGTATTTGCCATGAGAGCTCACTCTCTCTGCTACAGAGTGTTTCTCAATGGTATTTCTCAATAATTGAAATAATATGTGGGCTTGGTTTGTCTGCAAGACTGATACAACATTTGTGGATAAAACATTTGCTGCTCAGATCAGGGAAATGAGACAATCACTGAAATTGTTCCACAGGAGGAAAGGAACTCTCTTATTGTGTCTGTGAGTGGGGCATTTAAAAGAATGTGTTCCTTATCCAAATAATACTGATAAGAAAGCCCTAAATAGGAATTTTAACTGTCCTTGGCATGGATTTTTGTGGGATCAGATTCTGGCACCCATTCAGATACAGGAGTTTTCATGGGAAGGCTGATTTACACCCAGGCCTGCTCCAGGTCAGAGATAACTCTCCCAAAAGATGTGGGCAACTTCCTTCCATGAGTAAAGGCAGGGAGCAATGAAACTTCAGAAAATTCAGTAGTTTTATCTAATTTTCTCAGGCAAGAGCAGTACTTTGAAGATAAATCACTTCCCTAGTTCCAATAATTTAATTGGTTTCAATCATCTGGCAGGGAAAAAGTGCAATAAACAGTGTGATAATGCCCAGTGTGTGACAGCAAAGTTCTGCTTCTGCGGGGATGTCCCTGCTGGGACCCTGCCTCTGTCCCTGAACTCTCCATGGGGCTCTTCACCCCTTGGTGCTGCTCCAGTGCCTGAAATGGGGCAGTGAGACAAAGGACAAGCTCTTAAAAACAGCTTCGAGATTATGGTGAGTGTCTCCTGCCCTGCTGCTGGCTGTTCTCTGGCAGGGATTTCCTGCTGCTGCCATAAATTGCAGCAGATTATTATTTTAAAATGTGTTTTTATATGGTAACAACTACAAATCTATGCAGTAAATAATTCTAAAACAGGAGGGTGGCTCTTCTCACCAGTGATGGGACAAGAGGAAAGGACCTTGAGCAGCAGGGCAGGGTCAGGATGGACAGCAGGAGGAATTTCTTCATGGGAAGGGTGTTTGTCACAGACATCTTTTATGAAAAACACTTTCCTTAGGATTTTTCCTCCTGAGAAGCTGAGATGCCTCAGGAACAAAATGTAAACAATGGTTATCTGCTGCTGTGGAATGCAACAGGTGCATCTGGGATTGGTCTCATGTGGTTGTTTCTGATTAATGGCCAATCACAGTCAGCTGGCTCGGACTCTGTCTGAGACACAAGCCTTTGTTATCATTCTTTCTTTAGCTATTCTTAGCCAACCTTCTGATGAATTCATTTCTTCTATTCTTTTAGTATAGTTTTAATATAATATATATCATAAAATAATAAATCAGCCTTCTGAAACATGGAGTCAGATCCTCGTCTCTTCCCTCATCCTGGGACCCCTGTGAACACCAGCACAGATGGTCAAGCATTGGAGCTCAATTCCAGCTTGCACAGGGAATGTGCAGCTCCCCTGAGCATCCCAAACCAGCCTGGGACAAGCAAGGGTCTGTTCTTTGGGCAGGAAGGGCAGGATCAGAGCCCAGGGCTGTGTGTGTACAAACTGCACCCATGAGCTCCTCACTCAAATTCCTGGGGGATTTGCTCCTACCGCAAGAGATTTCTGGGGTCACATTCTGGTCCCATATCAGAAATTTGCTCCATTTTCTTCTCAGCTTTCCTTAAGAAGTGTTCTCTACTGACTTGTTTCAGCCAAGTAAGGCAGGCAGTGAAAGATTAAAAAATTACTTCAAAAGGCAATCCCACAGTTTTTGATAATACTTTTTCAATGTCTGCAACCTTTATGGCACAGATGAATTCATGTTTTAAAAGCAGGACTATTTCCATTCCAAAAGGGGACCTTAGAAAGGCAATAAATCTGTTTTAATTGGTTTTATCATTCTAATACAATCTCAACAGGTACAGCCACAGATTTGCACTCGGAATAAAAAGTATTCAGCACATTGAATGCTGCTTTGAGCTGCTTCCTTCCACAGACCTTTCTAAACTCTCAAAAAAAATTAACTTACCAAGGGACCACTTGGCTTTCCTCAAGTATTGATTGTGCAGAGGTTTGTGATGCAAGGCTGGCCACTCTGGCAGGTGATTTGCAGCTGGTAGGATTTGTTTCAGAGATATTTGAGCAGGCAGGCTGCAGGGAGCAGCAGGGCTGTGAGTGCTGCCAGGTGTCCCTGGCACAGGGGGCACTGCCTGGTGGTACAACATGCTCTGAGCACACTCTCCCTGCAGGGAGCAAAAACACTGAATGGATCCACGCTGAAAAGGTTGTAAAAAGGAGTCTCAGAAGAATGGAGTGAGATGAGCAGGCAGCTGAAGAGAGGGGAAAATAAGCTGTAATAAAGTGAACTGGTGGAGTGGCAGAAAGCAGCTTAGCTGTAATGCTGGTGACATCAGTGGGAGTGCTCTGGAACTGCAGCTGGCTCAGGCTCCACAGATAAAAAAAACACAATAAAAGAGTTGATTTCAACACAGGAGTGTTCTCAATAAAACCAGCCAATTGTGATTAAACCCCACCTGTGTCCCCCTGCTCCTGCCCCTGTGCTCAGGTGAGACCCCACCTGCAGAGCTGCCTCCAGCACAGGGAAGAGGCACCAGGATGATCACAGGGATGAGCAGCTCTGCTCTCAGGCTGGGAGAATTGGGATTGCTCAGCCTGGAGAGGAGGAATCTTTGAGGTGAGTTTGTTACACAGTACCTGAAAGGAGCTGAGAGAAGAGATGGAAAAGGACAATTTACAAGGGCCTGGAGTGGTAGGAGCAGGGGGGATGGCTTCCCACTGACAGAGAGCAGGTTTAGACTGGATATTAGGGAAAAATTCTTCTCTGTGAGGGTGGGCAGGCCCTGGCACAGATTCCCAGAGCAGCTGTGGCTGCCCCTGGATCCCTGGCAGTGCCCAAGGCCAGGTTGGACTTTGGGGTTTGGAGCACCTGGACAGTGGAAGGTGTCCCTGCCCATGGAGGGGTGGAGCTGCATTATCCCAAATGTCCCAACCCAAACCATTCTGGGATTCTGTGAACATTTCAGCTCCTGACATCAATTTATTAGAGAACCACAAGATCTCACTGGCACACCATCTTTAAATTGCTTTTTTCCCGTGTGTTGCTTTTGAAATGACTTTCACTGGGTATTACCCTTTGAAGGAACTCATGAGGTTAACAGACAGATTTGCCATGCTTATGCTGAGCTGCCTTTTAATTTTTTTGAGTGGTCCCTGAGCCTGTTTGTGATGGTGAGTGCATCATAGGGGAGGAGGAACTCGGTCATAAATCACTGCACAAGTCTGAGCTGCAGGAGGATGGATTAGGCCTTAATTCTGAAGGGGTGGCTCCGTTTTATTTCCCACCCTACCCCTGCAGGGTCGATAGCATCTTCAGCAGCCAGGTTGTGTTTATGGGAGGGCTCTGAGTGGGGGAAGCGTTTGAACATCACCAGGTCTGTCATTGTGGCTGGCTGCTCATCTCGAGGGTCACACCTGGGGGAATTTCACTTGGGGGTGGCTGGAATTGCAGGCAGAGAGAAAAATCAAGTGGGAGGGAGGGCAAAAGGGGATGAAAAGAGAGGTTTTCTCTCATGTTCTTTTCACACTCTTGTCTTTCACTCTGTTCTCTATCCCCCTGCTGAGGTTTGCCACGGAATGACAAGGCAGCCTCCGTGGTGTGAACCTGTCAGGAACGGTGCCAGCTCTCACAGACATCCAATTTCCTTCCCCATCACCTTCCCAGAGCTTGCTCTAAGGGGCTGTTAGGGAGGGTAGAGCGCTATTGATCCCTCTCAACTTTGTGTTTCATTAACACAGAGCTCTGGGCACGGAGCCAGCCCTCAGTTCTGCACAGCAGCCGTGCCAGGAGCTCCAGGGCACTGGGGATGGGGTTTGGGATGGATAATGTGGGGATGGAGAGGGGTTTGGGGTGGATAATGTGGGGATGGAGAGGGGTTTGGGATGGACACTGTGGGGATGGAGAGGGGTTTGGGGTGGATAATGTGGGGATGGAGAGGGGTTTGGGGTGGATAATGTGGGGATGGAGAGGGGTTTGGGATGGATAATGTGGAGATGGAGAGGGGTTTGGGATGGATAATGTGGGGATGGAGAGGGGTTTGGGATGGATAATGTGGGGATGGAGAGGGGTTTGGGATGGATAATGTGGGGATGGAGAGGGGTTTGGGGTGGATAATGTGGGGATGGAGAGGGGTTTGGGGTGGATAATGTGGGGATGGAGAGGGGTTTGGGATGGATAATGTGGGGATGGAGAGGGGTTTGGGGTGGATGATGTGGGGATGGAGAGGGGTTTGGGCACTCTGGATGTGTTTTAGGATGGATAATGGGATGGATGGTGTTTTGGGCACTCAGGATGTGGTTTGGGGTGGATAATGTGGGGATGAAGAGGGGTTTGGGCACTCTGGATGTGTTTTGGGATGGATAGTTGGGCACTTTGGATGTGTTTTGAGGATAGATCATATGGGGATGGATAGTTGGGCACTCTGATGTGTTTTGGAGATGGATAATGTGGGGATGGATATTTGGGCACTCTGGATGTGTTTTGGGGATGGATAATTGGGGAATGAATATTCTTTTTGGCACTCAGGACATGTTTTAGGATGGATAATGTGGGGATGGAGAGGGTTTTGGGCACTCTGGATGTGTTTTGGGATGGATAATGTGGGGATGGATAGTTGGGCACTCAGGATGTGCTTTGGGATGGATAGATGGTCGCTCTGGATGTGTTTTGGGGTGGATAATGTGGGGATGGAGAGTGTTTTGGGCACTCTGGATGTGGTTTGGGATGGATCATATGGGGATGGATAGGTGGGCACTCTGGATGTGTTTTGGGGATGGATAATGTGAGGATGGATAGCTAGGCATCTGGATGTGTTTTGGTGTGGATAATGTGGGGTTGGATGGTGTTTTGGGCACTCTGGATGTGTTTTGGTGTGGATAATGTGGGGTTGGATGGTGTTTTGGGCACTCTGGATGTGTTTTGGGGTGGATAATGTGGGGTTGGATGGTGTTTTGGGCACTCTGGATGTGTTTTGAGGATGGACAAGGACCCCACCACAGCTACTTCATGTTCTCCCATGCAGGTGATGGTACCACGAGTGTTTTTTGGGGGTGAGGAATTCTCCCTGCTCCAGCCACTTTTGTCTGACACATCATTTATAAAAACCCCAAAAAGTTTGCGTTTACTCTTGCCAAAGTCCTCCACCTTCAAGAAGGATTCATCGGGAAGGGATGGTATTTCCATGGCAACAAGGGATTTTTTTCAGAGAACTGGTGAATTTCCAAGGCACAAAAGCTTGTTCAGAGCCCAGAAGTACCTGGATGGAAAACAAAACAGATGGTAAATCCTCTACAGTTTTTTTTCAGAATAATTTTTTTGCCAGTTATTCTCCACTTTCGCCCATGTCCTAAATGTTTGCTTGGCAATGATTTTCTGATCTGTGATGGATCCAAGGCACTGCCCAGTGGAATTGGAAACCAGCAGCACCAACAGCTGATCTGGGAGGGACAGGGACTCCAAACTGCTCAGAAAACATCTGGGATTTTATTTAGATTCCCAACCCTTGGAAACATTTCTTAATATTGTCATGCAGAGTGATGTTGGATAAAGCTTGGGGAATTGGGACATTGGGAATTCACCAAGCAAAAATTTTCTGTCTTGGAGAAGTGCTCTAAGCATGGACATGAAATGTTTATTCCTGAGATGCTGCATTTTTCCCAGAGAACAAGAACTGGTATTTCAATATAAATGGGGATTCTTCATATTTATCAAGCATTAGTTATTTCCTTCTTTATCATAAATTACTGAGCAAACCTTTTTGCCTCTATTTGAATAATTTTTTCTCACAACCATGGGAATGATCAAATTTTGCAATGGTCCCAAAAAGAGGAGGGGCTCAGCTTAGGCCAAGCTGAGCTGTGGGAGTGGTTGGACAAAGGAATTACAGTCCAGCTGAGCCTGGCTTAAGGAAGTTCAGGAGGAAGAAGAGAAAAAAGTCTTAACTAATATATATTTTTCAATTTTACTTCTTTCCATTATCTTTTGTTGGTTGTCAGTGTAAAAATGCAAAGCTTGACAAAGAAATTGTGAGGATGTCCACGGTTGTTTCTCATAATTTAATTAAAAACAAATAATTTGTTTTTAATTAAAGAAGAACCTCCAACTCCAGGACACCCAGGACTGCTGCCTCCATTTTTCTGTTACACCTTGGAAATGTAAATTTTGCCTTTACGTTAATTTCTGTTTCAGTTTTCTGGTCCTTAATCTGCTTTTCAATTTGTTTTAAAGCTGAACAATGATTTATTACATCCAGCAAGGATGCCGGGAGGGAATTGGAGGTAATTAAACTTTATTTTTAATGATGGAATTTGCCAGTATCAAATTTTCATTTGTAACCAGCACATTTTCAGTTGTGAACCCCTTTTCTTAAGCATCTCCACTGTCATTTAGATGTCCATTATTTTATGCCATTTTATGTTTTCCATTTGCCAAAGGGATGCTAAGAGGAGACAGAAATTCCCCACACCCTTCCACACTACCATTATTGACAAAGTTACTTTAATGAAAAATAAATGTGATGTTTTTTGGTGTGAAAACTGGGCTGGTTCTTAAATTAAAGGCTTGGATAAATGGCAGATCATTTGTAGGAGGAAAGGAAAGGAAAGGAAAGGAAAGGAAAGGAAAGGAAAGGAAAGGAAAGGAAAGGAAAGGAAAGGAAAGGAAAGGAAAGGAAAGGAAAGGAAAGGAAAGGAAAGGAAAGGAAAGGAAAGGAAAGGAAAGGAAAGGAAAGGAAAGGAAAGGAAAGGAAAGGAAAGGAAAGGAAAGGAAAAAGAAAATCCTGCTTTTACTGATTATATAACTGCTGTTTTAATTAGGGCCTTCAGAGATGAATTATGGAAAGCCTGGGGTAAGGAAAATAATTTAGAGAACTCTGTGGTAGTTGGGCTGTAATATCCATGATGTGTTTAGATTTCTCTTGTTCAAATAAAAAACAAGTGTAGGTAAGGTCAGCTTAATTGATAAGAAAAATGGAATTGTTAATGTTCTGTGACATTAGTTATCACTGTGATATTTTCTAATGCCAAGGCCATTTAGCAACTGATGAAAACCCAAAGTTCACAGTAATGATTAGCACTAAATACATTTCTCTTTCCTTTGAATATGTAGGCCCCATGGTTTTTTGGGAGTGCTGAAAAAGATCACTGGCTTTAAGAAATATAAAGCTTATAAGGTCTAATTTCTGAAATTAAAATCTCCTTAATAATAGTTAACTACAGTTTTTATTCATTAAGTTGTAAAAAATATGAGGAACTTAAATGTCAGAATAAGAATTCTGAGTCTGTAGCAGCTTGGTTTTGGCCATGCAATAATTGCCTGCTCCTCTCATTGCAGCTCTCAGGGAGATGCATTAGAAATCCATATTGATTAATTCATGCACGCTGTGACTTGGTATCTAATTCTTTCCTTTGTCAGCTTGCTGGAACTGGAAGAAAATATCTGATCTTATTCCTCTGCTGGAATGATTTTTACATGAATTTTTAACAGCAAGACCTTCCCTTGTATTTACTTGCAGGACCAATGTTTTAGTCTCTAACTGTGGCATGCCAGCAGAGATGATGAATTTCTATTGCTTTTTGGGACAAAGAAAGGACTCCACTGAAGCTCTTCTAAATGAGAAGCAATTCTTTCCCTTTTAATTTTTTGTTCTTAAATCCAGCAGATGATTTGTATTTGTTTGGTTTTTTGTTGATGGTTTTGGAGTCACAAGGTGAATCCTTTCCTCCTTTATTTGCAGGATTGCCAGCAACTTCCTGGTGGATATTTCTGCCTGTGCCTGTAATGACCCAACAACCAGACAACAGCATTTGCACCATGAAGGCATTTTTGTGCAAACTTTGACCATGTGCTAATTTCTTCCCTGAATTCTGGTGGAGCCATGAGCAAGGGTGTAACTTGAACACTCCTTATGTTGTGAGACACAGAGTACATTTTTGTGGGATTTTTACATGGAAAAAGAGCCCATCTGTGGGGTACCAGTGTTTACAATGATTCAATTCAATGATGGCATCCTGTCAGGAGTGTTCTGTGAAAGGCACAGCAGGAATTCCATCTGGGAAAGAGCTCTGGCATTGCCAACAGGATTCAGGCAGCACTGAGGTACCTTAAAGCCAAAATCACAATGTAAACTCAGAGAATCCCACCTCTGCTGGGAGGTCAAAAATGTTGGACATTCCTTCCATTGAGATGATCCAAGGATAAAGTTTCCCCCTTTTTTGGACGGGTATGGAGCAGACTGTGTGAGAGGTGGATATATTGACAGTTGTAGTTCTTAAAATTAAATCAAGAAAGGAATTCTTGCATGGAATGAAAGAATTTGCAGTCAGTGCTTCAGATGAGCTTCATGAGATGTTCTCCTCTCCCTTCCACTGCCCTTAAATGGTTTATCCAGAGCTCCAGGTTCCACTCAAGGAGCTCTGTGCCTACATGCAATGAGCATTTCTGTGACTAAATTCATAGAGGAGTGTCACAGACATGTTTAATGAAAACTCTTTTTTAAGATTTTTTTCTCCTGAGAAGCTGAAAAGCCTCAGGAACAAAATGTGAACAATGGTTATCTGCTGCTGTGGGATGCAACAGGTGCATCTGTCATTGGTATCATGTGGTTGTTTCTAATTAATGGCCAATCACAGTCAGCTGTCTGGACTGTCTCAGTCACAAACCTTTGTTATCATTCTTTTTCTATTCTATCCTTAGCCAGCCTTCTGAAGAAGTCCTTTCTTCTATTCTTTTAGTATAGTTTTAATGTATATATAATAAAATAATAAATCAGCCTTCTGAAACATGGAGTCAGATCCTCGTCTCTTCCCTCATCCTCAGATCCCTGGGAACACGGTCACAGAGAAGAAAAAGCTTTTCAAAGTTTACATCCTGCAAACTTGTACAGAACTGACAAAAGACATTTCTCCAGACATTTGGAATTCTGATGGCTTGCAGCAAGACATTCAAGAATTTCATGGAATCCCAGAGTGGTTTGGAAGGGACATTAAAAACCCTCCCATTCCCCCCCTGCCATGGCAGGGACACCTCCCACTGTCCCAGGTGCTCCAACCCCAATGTCCAGCCTGGCCTTGGGCACTGCCAGGGGTCCAGGGGCAGCCACAGCTGCTCTGGGCATCACCACCCTCAAAGAAAGGAATTTTTCCCAGTATCCCCTCTCACCCTCCTCTCTTTATCACAGAACTTACAGAGATGTTTTATAATGGAAAGTTTTGAACCAGGAATGAGGCGAGTCCTTTTTTTAACACCATTAAGATTTAGGAGGATGCACAAATCACTTTTGCTCCCCCCACTTTTCTGTCCCTCCTGCATCCCAATGCCCCCAGGAGGGTTTGCCTGCTGATCTCAGTTATTCAGCAAATCACAAATGACAGCAATGTGACCTCTAGGGGCTGATATCCCTGCCATCCCAGAAAAGCAGGATCTGAGATTTAGATTTTTTATGTTTCAATAAGCCACTGCAGTGGTTTAGCTACAAAAAGGAATTTAGTTCAAGCAGACCAAACCATCCATGTTTCATACACAGCCTACTAAAACTGCAAACTTTTGCAAGACAGAATTATTTTAATGACTATATTAAAAAGCTCTTCTCCAGGGAAGCATCTCTCTCTCTCCTACAGATGTGCTAAATAAGCAATATTTCCTCATATTTGTAAGCAATTCCAGTGAAAGTTCTTTAAAAGATGATCTGTTGGCATTCTGGCTGTAAAACTGGACTGTGATCTGCATTCTTTTTTGTGTCTTCCCCTCTTTTATAGATGTGGAGTTGTTGAACTATTTCTACCAGGGCTATGGGAAATGATTTGGTATTGCTGCTCAAACTAATCATTATTCACATATAAACTGCCCATTTGCTGTTTCTCATATCCAGTTTCTGAAGAAAATATTGATGATGACACGCAAAATAACTTGGCAAGGCTTTGAAGAAGCTCTGCAAATCTGTTACAGAGATGAATTGCAGAAGTGAGTACACTCACTAACTATGCCAAGTGAATGCCAATACATAAAGTTCAGTTGAGGATTTTTTAGTTTGAATCTTTCTAGGCAGTTTGTGCATGTTATTGTAAGCAAATTCCTGATTCCTGGTTTTTCTCATTGTGGAATGGAAAGAAACTGAGGTGCTGGAGTTGTGAAAATGGAAGGAAAAGGTTACTAAGCACTTCAAACAACAGAATTCTCTGCTGACTTTAGGTAAAAGCTGCTCTAAACCGGCCAGGAGCTTCTTTGAGACCTGTATTAACAGCAAATAATGGAAAGACAGCAAAAGCCTTGCAGTGGCCGTGAAAAGCAGCACTGAGGAATTTGGGATATCAGGAAAGAGCAGCAGGGCTGTGAGCCCGAGCAGCAGAAGGAAGGATGCAAGGTGAGCTCCGGCTCACATCTGTATAACCCTGGGCATTTCAAATGTGTCATCATGGATCAGGTGAGGAGAAGTAAAGCAAATTCAGCCCAGCCTTCCACAAAAACCCAGCTGCTCATTCCCTGCATGCCCAGGGAAAATCCTTCTGTTTGGGATCCGTGCTGCCATGGGGACTTCAGCCTGATGGGGACATCTCCTGAAAGGCACACCTGGAAAAAGGCAGGGCTGGAAAAAGGCCCTGATCCTGCTGGAAAAGCCCTCTCAGCTCTGGAGATCCCTGCATTTATCTGGCTTCCTGCTTGTCTTGGGTGTAGCTGGGTGTGTGTTCAATTCCCATCTGTCAGAGCTGGGGCAGTTCTCTGCTGTTCTTTGGGCAGTTTTCTTTATCTCTCCCACAGCCAATCCTCCCTCCAGGAGATCTCTTCTGTTAATGAGTCATTAATTATTAATTCTCTGCTGTTAAAAGGTCATTAATTATTAATTATCTTCTGTCCATGGCCAGCGAGTGTCCCTGCATGGCTGATCCAATCCCACCATCCCATGGGGAGATGCTCCGCCCAGGGGAGGAGCCAAGCATTCCTACCTGGGTACAATCTGAGCTTTGGGACACCACAGCAGCCATTGGCCACTGCACTGCCAGAGGAGCAGCTTTGTGCTGCCCTGCACTGCCAGAGGAGCAGCTTTGTGCTGCCCTGCACTCCCAGAGGAGCAGCTTTGTGCTGCCCTGCACTGCCAGAGGAGCAGCTTTGTGCTGCCCTGCACTCCCAGAGGAGCAGCTTTGTGCTGCCCTGCACTCCCAGAGGAGCAGCTTTGTGCTGCCCTGCACTCCCAGAGGAGCAGCTTTGTGCTGCCCTGCACTCCCAGAGCAGCCCAGGCCCATCTGCAGCAGCCCTGGAGCTGCAGAGGAAAACTCCCCCCTTGTGCAGGATCCCTGCTGCAGCAGAGCCACAGCTGGCACTGCAGGAGGGCTGAGCCCCCACGGGATGGGGCTGGGACACCGCCCTGGCACACAGGGGGCAGGGACTGCTCTCACTCTGGCAGTGTTGTGTTGTATTACTGCATTTTTATTTTTATATTTTCTTTCAATTTTTAAATTTTTTTCCCTAATAAAGAACTGTTATTCCTACTCCCATTTCTTTGCCTGTGAGTCCCTTAATTTCAAAATTATAATAATACAGATGAAGGGTTTACATTTTCCATTTCAAGAGAGGCTCCTGCCTTCCTTAGCACACACTTGGCTTTTCAAACCAGGACACTGCTCCTCACACCCATCCTCCACTGAAAACCTTCAGGAAAAGGCTTTTCATAGCCAGGCTCCCCCGAGGTTTGGGCATAAAACACCATTTCCCTCACGATGGGGAAGCTTTTGAGTCAAAGGGAAGGATGATGCTGGGCAGAGGTGGAAATTTCAGTGTGGAATGTCTGCAAGGCTGTGCTTGTAACCTGCCTCACCCTGTGATCAGCCAGGAACTCCCCTGCTGCTTCACTTCAATACCTGCACACAAACAAGAGTTGTGTTCTCTCTTTCCTACAGTTTGGGGGAAAAAAAAAACCCAAAACCATTTCTATTTTTAAAACCTGAAAATGGCTCAATGCATTAACAGTCTTCTGTACGGAAAGCAAAGACTGTCTAAAATTCAGAAAAACAGGATTAGAAAAAAGTAAACAGTTGTGATGCCTTTGGCTATGGAACAGCAGCTAAATGGTTAAATTTTTATAATTTATTAAGCCATTTTACCACATCTATAACTTAATTTGCCTTGTACAGACGCAGCAAAAGATTCTGTTTTCTGTCTCCTGGTATTTTGTTTTCTTTTAAGGGCTTTGCCATTCAAGCTGCTTTAATCTTTGTAGATAAATCTTCAGCTTTTGAAATTTTTCTTTTCTCTCTAAAGACTTCAGCTGTCTTAAGTCTTTACATTTCATCATGTTTAAATATTTTAGACAATTTGAAGCTCTATTTATAAATGGATATCATTAAGATTAGGCTCTAATAAGTGCTAATCTTTCCCTCCAACCAGGGAGATAAAACCTGTCTTAAACCTGAATGGCTTAAAACGAGTTCATTTCTTTTACCCTCATAAAGTGAGCAAATAAAACACTTCCCAGCAGCTGTATTCACTGGAAATAATCCTCCCATTTATTACAGCAAAGTGCTTTTCCTTGGAGGTATCAGCCTGCTTTGCCTTCAGATGTGCAGGCTGCAGGTCACAGAGCCTGAAACGTGGTCATGAAACCTGAAAATCTCCTGGCCTCACAGCAAACCCCCAACTTGGCTCCAATTTGGGATGCTTTGGGTTGAGTTTTGGGTCAAGCAGGGCCTATAAAGGCACTGAGTGTTTTTAGTTCAAGGCACAAATTAATGGCCTGGCCTGCACTGCACACCTCGAGGTGAACACTCCTCTTTTCATCAGGGAAATTCTGATGCTTGGAGGTGTTGAGTTCATTCCTGCCTGTGCTTGGCTGAGCCCAAGGTTTGAGATCAAACCAGGAGCTCTGGCTGAGCAAGGAAATCTTTTTATTTTATGAAGAATGCTAAAAAATGACAGAACATGGCAATTTAATGTGTTGTTCTGTGTTGTTCTGGGAAGTGTGATGGAAAATTTTGGCAGTAAATCAAACCCTGCTTGGGTTTTGCTCCCCAGTGGACTTAATTAGCCCTCTCCTATCAACCAAAAGGGATGGAGCTACCCAGGGTTTCCCTAAATTTAAATTGTTTCAATACTCCAGACCATCTTAAATGGGATCTGATGTGACTAAAGGTACAAGATCTTCATCTGATTGGTAGCTGTCATTCCAAACATGCCTCTGCAGCCAAAAACAGGGGAGGAAGAGGGAAAACAAGGTTCTTGGTATGGCCAAAATGCAGCAAATAATTCACAATAATAAGTAACACAATCTCCTCCTGAGGACTAAAAGTACCCTGCTTTTATTGCAAGTGTATTTATTGAAAGCCATCAGGTAAGTAAAATGATGTTGCTTCTATTTCTTGCCTGAGTTCCAGAGCAAATTGAAAGTTCATTTCCTGCAGATCCTGGTTTACAAGGTTCTAAAACTGGCTTTTGGTAAATGGTCATGAAAGTGGGATTTGAGCTGCATGAAGGTTTGTAGAAAGTGATCAAAGGTAGCTTGGAAAAACTTAAATTCTATTTCTTGATCATTCTTCATTTCCAGTATTAATGTAACTCATAGCCCTGCAAGCTCAGAAATTTTGATCTGGAACCTCACCCAAAGCCTGAAACAAATGTGAGGGATTGCAAATCCAAGTGGGAATGTGGGTTGGTACAAGCCCTCAAAGCCGCTCTTGGTCAGCCCATCAGTGATCTCTGTGCTCAGGAGTTCTTTCTAACAATGGCTGTAAATACAGAGCTTCAAAACCAGTTAAAAATCTTGGCTGTAAATACAGAGCTTCAAAACCAGTTAAAAATATTTTAATATGGATGAAAAGCTCCACAAAGTTAATAAATCTGGTTCATTTTTGTCAGGAGCAATATGAGAACAAAGGAAGAGAATGGCAACAGAAGGTTTATAACTTATAGTACAACTCCACCAGATGGATCTGAGTTGAATTTCAGTTTTTATTTTCTTTATAAACTTTATGTTTACTTTCAATAAACTGACTGTGGGAGAAATCAGGCAAGCACTGACTTCTTTGTGTGATCTGCATTTGTGAAAGCTGATTGCAAAAATAGGGAATTATGTTTATGAGAATCAGATCTTGGTAAATGAAACAAAAAATACAACTGAGCATTGGAGGAGACACATAAAATGGCTGGAAATTAAGTAATCGAATTACAAATAAGATTATGTAGAGGATGCCAGCATCAAATCCTGCATTACTTCATCTCCCATGCATATAAATCTAAGGGGACAAACCTCAACAAAACAGGCTCTTGATGCTCTTCCAACTGAGGTCCTCGATCCAGAGCTCACAAAGCTCCCAAAACTTAAATGAATAATTCTATTTTTGAATGCTGAGCGCCAATTTTTCTGCAGGAAATTACCTTACATCAAAAACTGCATTTTTCCTAGAGGAAACTTCACAATTAAAACAGTCTTGAGTATTGTAAGATAATTTATGTAGAATAGTGTATTGCTTCTACTTTCTTTTAAAAGAACAGATAAGTATCCCATGTACAATGGGATGCCTTTCAGGAAGGCATTATTATAAAATATTAAAAACTGTATTCATCTGGCTACTAAGAACATGATTTTCCTGCAGGGAAGAACATGTTATAATGCAACAAAAGAACACTCCAGGCAAGGTCCAGAATACAGAATATTTTCAGGTTGATTACACATTATGCAAACTACTTGAGTTCCTTCTCAAGATCAAAAGATCCATAAATCCATATGTGTTTCCGCAGGCTCTCCACTCAAATTGCCTGTCAGAGTAAAAAAAAATCTTGAAAACTGTGCTGTAACCAGGATGATGAAGGAAAATTACTGCCAGACAGATTATATAGCAAAGAAAAACGGGGTAAGTTATAGTGTGCCTCCTAGCCTGAATACATATGGGACAAATGCAAATTTGCCAAATGAAATACAGCTTAGAGTGCATAAATTTCAAACAGATAATACTTTGTCCTTATTAAATCCTGGCTTGGATCATGGAGTGCTTTTTTTTCCTTAAACTCCAGCTTTTCTGTGGAGGCTGTTTGTCCCCTGAAGGAGGATCAATTATAAATAATGGTCAAGCCACCAAAACTGGAAGGACAAGACTCGAAGCAAATAAACTGCAGCAATATAACCGATAAAAAACTCGAATATTGCCGTGCACTCCAGGTATCCCTTGAGGGGGAGGCATGGGAATTATCATTTATTGGCAGAGACATCAATAAATACCTGGGCTGGATGTGATGCATGGATCTACTACTGCACAAATCTACAGGGTGGGCATAAATAGGGCTTTTGTAAAAAATTAAACATCCCAAGGATGTTTAGCTCTGTGGGTCCCGAGCACTAACTAAAGGTTAGTGTGGATAATGGGATAACTTGTTAAAAAAGCCATTTGGAGCTCAGCGAGGTTGATTTAGGTTTTACCTATTTAAAGCACGGCACTAAATGAGCAGGAAGAGCAGATTGCTTCCTCCAGAGTGGTGAATAAATAAAAGGTTAAAGCAAAACCATAGAAAAGTCTGCATTCAAAGACAAACGGGGATGTTTTGAGAAACTCGGGAATAAAGGCTGGTATGAGACGGGAGCGGGCTCATTAAAAAGAGGGAGAGGGACTTTTAGAAGGGCCTGGAGTGACCGAACAAGGGATAATGGTTTTAAGTTGAGGGAAGGCAGGTTTAGATGACAGGACAAGGGGGTGATAGTTTTAAATTGAGGGAAGGCAGGTTGAGATTACGAAGGGAACTGTTCCCTGTGAGGGCGGCCAGACCCTGACACAGCGCGCCCACAGCGCATGTGGCTGCCCCGTCCCTGGAAGCGTCCAAGGCTGGGCGGGGCTGCCAGCAACAAGTGGAAAGTGTCCCCGCCAGAGCAGCAGTGGCACTGGATGATCTTTAATGTTCCTTCTAACCCAGTTTATTCCGCGGTTCCGTGACAAATGAAACTCTGCCCTCAGCCGAGCTCCGCGCCCCCCACACGGAATCGTCTCTCCCTTTGTCCTCCCCACACGACAGCTCTCAATGGACTCTCCCGCGCTGCCATGGCAACGGCGCCACGCTCAGGGACCGAGGGGCGGCGGGGCCGGGACGGGAACAGCGACAGCGCCAGGGACAGCGACAGCGCCAGTGACAGCACAGACCCTGCCGGAGGAGCCTTCAGTTCCCTCCCAGCTCTGGCCGGGGTGAGCCCTCAGCTGCCCCCCAGCCCCCGCCGGGGTGAGCCCTGCGGGTTCCCCTCAGGAGCCGAGGCTCCCTGCGCGCAGCCCATGCCTGAGGGGGGCTGAGAGTACCCGGGCCGGTGTGAGTTGTGTAAATGCCCCCAGAGTGTGCCCTGAGAGTACCCGGGCCGGTGTGAGTTGTGTAAATGCCCCCAGAGTGTGCCCTGAGAGTACCCGGGCCGGTGTGAGTTGTGTAAATGCCCCCAAAGTGTGCCCTGAGAGTATCCGGGCAGGTGTGAGTTGTGCAAATGCCCCCAGAGTGTGCCCTGAGAGTACCCGGGCCGGTGTGAGTTGTGCAAATGCCCCCAGAGTGTGCCTTGAGAGTACCCGGGCAGGTGTGAGTTGTGTAAATGCCCCCAGAGTGTGCCCTGAGAGTACCCGGGCCGGTGTGAGTTGTGTAAATGCCCCCAGAGTGTGCCCTGAGAGTACCCGGGCCGGTGTGAGTTGTGTAAATGCCCCCAAAGTGTGCCTTGAGAGTACCCGGGCCGGTGTGAGTTGTGTAAATGCCCCCAGAGTGTGCCCTGAGAGTACCCGGGCCGGTGTGAGTTGTGTAAATGCCCCCAAAGTGTGCCCTGAGAGTATCCGGGCAGGTGTGAGTTGTGCAAATGCCCCCAGAGTGTGCCCTGAGAGTACCCGGGCCGGTGTGAGTTGTGCAAATGCCCCCAGAGTGTGCCTTGAGAGTACCCGGGCAGGTGTGAGTTGTGTAAATGCCCCCAGAGTGTGCCCTGAGAGTACCCGGGCCGGTGTGAGTTGTGTAAATGCCCCCAGAGTGTGCCCTGAGAGTACCCGGGCCGGTGTGAGTTGTGTAAATGCCCCCAAAGTGTGCCTTGAGAGTACCCGGGCCGGTGTGAGTTGTGTAAATGCCCCCAGAGTGTGCCCTGAGAGTACCCGGGCCGGTGTGAGTTGTGTAAATGCCCCCAAAGTGTGCCCTGGGCACACCCCCGCGCAGTTGGCACTGTTCTCTTCATTGCCCCTCTCACTCCTTGCTGGTTTTAGGTTGCACTTTGTTCTTGCCTGCCCCGCCGAGTTTTCATCAGCCTTGAAAAGACACCGGTAATGAAAGAAAAAAAACCCAAAAAACAACAACAACAAAAAAAAACCCTAACAACCCCACACTTTCCTACGCAAACTTTTACACTTTTATTTTCTGTCTGCCCTTGTGCTCTGTTCTGTTTCCCCAGAGCGACCGTCGGGACCGAGTACAACCCATCTCACACCGAGCCTTGAGAGGAGCTTTAAAGGCAAGTTCTGACTCTGCTGCCATCATCCACCTGTTGTTTATCGCCCCACCTGTTGTTTATCACCTTATCTGTTATTTAGCACCTTATCTGTTATTTATCACCCCATCTGTTATTTATTACCCCACCTGCTTATTTCCCCTACTCTGCTCAAGGCAGAACTGCTGCAGCTCACAGAGCAGGGTGACCGTATTTCCATTGTGTGGGTAAGAAGGTTTTTGTCTTAAGAAACGTGCTTTATAATGTGGAGTGGGTTTTTTTGTTTGTTTGTTGGCTTGTTTATTTTTTGGTTTTGTTGTTTTTCTCTTTTTAAATTTTTTTTTAATTTATTTTTTAGTAGACTGTGTGGAAAGGCATCCTTTTGCTTGTGGCCTTTGTGTTTGAAGTTATTTACAATACAGCTGAAATTACAGTTCTCAATTAAACAGTTGTAGTGGTTAACTGTGGTTTTTCCCTTAACTGCTGTATTTTTTTCCCCTTAACTAAAAACCAAGCTGTTTTAAACCACCACAGCAGTGAAGATTTGCAAGCTGTAGAAAGAGATGTTGAGTTTGCAGAGTTACCAAGATAATGCATCTTCCCAAATTGTGGTGAAATTGCAAAATATGGTAAAAGGGCTTGGGGAAAGTGGCATTTAGTGAGTTTCATGTTGTTTTCCTGATCTGACTTTTGTTCTGATCTAACACTCTACAACAACTGAATGTTGTAGAGTGTTACACCTAGAAATGGATAATGGGTTTAAAAATAGAAAGTGGAGTTTGAAATGGCTGGTGTCACAGGTATTTGGGCATGAAGAACATGAATTTATTCTGAAGGCTGGAATCATTTCAGCATATCTGAATTAAAGCTTATGTGTAACTTTTTTCTTTCTTATACTTTTAATGTCATTCTTTTTCCTCTTTCTTTAAAGTAGTTATCATAATGTTAGATGTTTGGAAGGACCAGAAGTCTCAGTCATTGTAATTAACAGCAAATGGGTGAGGAGTGATGATAGACAAACTCTTTATTGCACTTGGAATAATAATTCAAAGGAAATAGTTTAGTTTGAAGTATTGGTAAGTGGATGGAACTTAGTGTAGCATGAAATCCACATTCATGGTGTTGATAATGGGATGTGAGCTATTGCACAGACAGTAGCATCCCTCTGGATTTGATGGGTTTATTGATGTGAGCAAGCTGTTGGAATTTGCCCTGGTTAAACTCCTGTAGTATGACATAAACTACACCCATCTTCAGCTGTCTGTAAGTCATAAACCTTTAAATTGATTAGGAAGAGACTTGAGCTAAGCCGGGGTACAGACTATGTGGAATTTGGGTTTATTTAGCTGTGTAGTCTTTAAAGTTGACTCAAACTTTGTTTAGCCCATACAGCAGGTTTTGGTTTGTTACTTTTAACTGTACATCCATTGTCAGCACAGAGGAGCCTGCTGGAATGATGAAATTTGAGCACCAGTGTGGCAGGGGAGCAGGCAGAAAGGATGTGGCTAATTAGTGCTTGATTTATTTATGTTGATGAGGTGCTTTAGTGTTTGCCTCACTGGCAAATTGTGCTGCCTGGTAGAGAGAAGAGGGATTCATTAAAGAAAAGCCAGACAGAAAGAGGGAACTCCTCTGAGTATTTAAATTCCAAATGTGTTTCTGAGGGGTTTGGGATTGCCTTTGCTGTACTTCCCTGGCAGCCCTGAGGGCCCAGCTCAGGGGTATTTCAGGGTGTGCATTTCCCCATGGGGTTTGTGTAAATTTGACTCTTCCAATGTCAGTGTTTAACAGTTGTTTTTATGCCTTATCTGTTCAATAATTCCTGTATTTTCTCAGAAAACTTCAGGAGGTTGCGCACTGTCTATCCCCTGTTACCTACAATTTGATGGTGTTTTTTGTCTGCCCAGTGTTCCTGTAACTTTGTAGGGCTTTTTATCTCTCGTATTCTCACCCAGCATCTCTGATATTTATCTCTGATATTGCACCATTTTTAAGTTATCCCTTTAAATATTTGCTTTCAGTGGAATATGTGAAAGTTAACTTGTATAAATGGTATTTTTTATTAACTACTTTCCCTCCTTGAGCTTGCTCAGCTGACCTGTGTCATTTCCCTCTGTTTTTACTATTAAATAGCCTTTGGGCCCCTCAAATCCAGTGTGTGACCTCCTCCTCTCCAGCTGTGCTGGTCTTGCCAGCTCAAATTTGCCAAGAGAAAAACTTTCTTCTATTCAAAATTATTAAAATCTTTTATCTTGGGAAGTGATAAAGTGATAAACTGTTTTGAAGTGATGTTAGAATTGAGTGCTTGAGTTTTCTCGCACAACAAGAAATATGTTTTGTGCACAAATCTGATGCTTTGTCAGCACTCAAATGCAGCATTTTAGGTTCTGTGTTTTAACTTCAACCAGGTGTTTTAAGTTCCATGTGCCATTGAGGTGTTTGGCCCCATGGGTGGAGATTTTTGGGTACATTTTATCTGTACTAATGCTGAATTTCAGGTTTACCTGTGAACAGGCAGTTTTCCACTTGGGATATTTCTAATCCTTCTCATTTCCTAGGTCCTGCTCTCCCCAGGAAGGTGAGACCCACGAGCTGCAGAAGAGTTTCCAAGCACCCTGGCAGCTGTAAGTCTCTGCACTGTCAGCTTTTGTTCCTTTTTCCATTATTCCATTCTTTTTCCATTATTTCCAGAAGCAGCAGGAAATGCCCAGTTTTGCACTGAGCTGCATTTACCCCACAAACATTCCATCCCAGCAGAGCTCTTCAGTTTAAACCCTTTGCTGTATGAATTTGCTTTTTTGAAGAGTATTTTATTTTACAACCTGGATTAAAAAAAAAAAAAAAAGCATTCAAAATACCACTGAAGTCTTGAGAGGAGGAATTAACTCTGCTCTGTGAGTTATTGTGTTCTCTGTATCAATTTGTCTGTGACAGAAGGAATTTATCTTCCCAAATCAGGTGAGTGAGATTGTTTCACTTCATAGCCATTGGTACAATTTTCTCCTCCTTGGTGCTTTCTATAGGCTTGGTTCAAGAAAGTTGTGTTTTAGTTAATATTAATCTGCTTGCACATGAACTTTAGGGAATTGTCCAAATGAAACAGCCAAGGAAATCTTTTCCCTGGTATCATAAATGTAATAAAAAAGGGTTTTTTTTTCCCCAGTTAAATTTAATTTTCAGTTGCTCTAGGATTTTATTGGCACTTCATATAAACAAGTTTTGTGCTCCATTTCCCTCTATATATGAGTGTTTTTGGATGTGTAATGAGTTTTTTACTGTTTTAATTTCAATCAAATTCCCATTTCAACAGGTTCCTATCTCTAAATCACTGAAATTCTCTTTTTAGGAGAAGTTATACTGGGCATCATGAATGTCAATGACTTTGTAATTCTCCCAGGCTCAAAAGCTGGAACCTCAGTGAGATTAAAAACAAAGTAAGTGCCTTCAATCTGATTGAGATTGAGATGTGTTTTTGTAGTTTTTAATAAGTTTTAATGCAACATTAAATAGGAGAGTGGAAGAACAAGAAGAATCATGTGTTTCTTTTCTAGCATTTTCTCTATGCTTTTATCCACAAGCCTTTCTTTTCTCAGGCTTTAATCTACTTCCTGATTAAATTATAGGTTTTATAACCAACCCTGTGTATCCACAGATAATACAAGCATACTGAAGAAATCAGTGGATTGCTTATTTAAATATAATTATACTCCAAACCTTTCTGAGTACAGGCACAGTTGTATCAGTTTTTTGTTGGAATTTGCACTTGACCTGTCCCAAATTTTCCTGCTTTCAGTCCTGCTGGGAGATAAAGGAGGGACATGGTTTTAATGACAAATTTTCCAGCTTCTGTTTTTCTGCTTCAAGGTTCTTCAGGTACCTTACTGACTTCCAGGTGACTTCTAATGAATATTTCACTATTTCCTCCAGAACTGTCAAGGAATTGCAGTTGGAGAAAGCTCAGTTAGAAACAGAAAACAAAGAGATGGAGAGAAGATTATTGCAGCTGCAGTTAAACATGAGCAGAGAAAAAGAAGAGAGGAGGTAGGTTCAGTTTCTCTTTGGAAAAAAAGAATCCAGTGAGATGCTCCCTCCACACCTCCAACTCCCCATGTGGGATCTCTTGTAAAGTTTGGAATTTACAATTAGATTGGAGAGAGGAGACTGGGAAGAAATATTCAATGTTAAACTTGCTTCCTTATGACGTTGTTAATTTGTAAGTCCCATATGATATTTGATCTGTTTTCCTCAGTTATTCCCTCTTCTCCCTTTTCCCCCTGTCTGACTGGATTTGTCCCCTTAGTTTTCAAGCAGGCGACAGAGTAGTTTCTCCTTGTTTATTTCTGATGTTTTTGCAGAGGATGCTGTTGATATTTTTGATCCCCTTTTACATTTGTGGGGCCTCTCCTGCATGATGGCAAACAGGGCTTGGAACCAGGCACAGTGTAATGAGGCAAATGCTGGGGTGAGCTTTAAATCTGAGTCACCCTGAGTGTTGGCAAATTCCTGCAACACCTGCTTCCCTTTCCTTGAGTTTCTGCCTGCTGGGAATGCAAATGCCTTGGGCTGGGATGCCCTGGTGCTGCTGAGCTGCTGGCATTGCCCTGAGCTGCTGGGGCAGTGTTTTCCAGGGCATGTGTGGCACTTTTGTCTCCATGGTATTGTTGTTTTGTTCTCAAGGCCCTGTACCTGCAGCCCCTGATAGGGTTGCAGTGCTGAGCTCTGAGGACAGGAGGATTTGGCATTTGCAGCACTGCAATCATGGAGTGGTTTGGGCTGGAAAGGATCTGAGAGTTCCTGCATTGTTAGCAGTGCTGGATCAAGTCCTGCAGTAAACAGGGACAATGAAAGCTCACACAAAATGTACTTTTGTTGTTATTCTTCTGAAACCAGCCTTTGAGAATTGATAAGATTTTTTTTTTTAATATAAAAACTTGGACAAACTTAATAGTTTAAAAATAAGTACTTTCTCACACATTCATTGTATTTACTGCTTTTAAAGCAGGTTTCAATGTAAGGGAGTAGTTGTGCTTTGGGAACTTGATTGTCCTATAGAGAAGAATTTTATTTTTGTGATTTTTTGTTCATATTTAACAAGCTAAAGGAAAATTATATGCTTCTCTTGCTTGCAGAAGGCTGAATTTTGAAGTTTTTCTTGCCTTGGTTTGTAGGAAATTAGGTGCTTATCATTGGAAATCTGGGCAGGCAGGACCAAGGACCCCCCAAACCCGAACTGTGGCACAAAATAATGAAAACAGGAAGAAGGTAGGAAACCATATTTGCAAGTAAAGCTATCTAAAGTAAAACAAGTTTTAGAAGTGGATTTATGCTGCAGAACAGGAAAATTTCAAACACTGTAAAACCAAAAGGTTGAGCCCTATCTGAGTAAAATTCCTGACTGCTTATTTTTCCATGCCAAGCTTCTGATTCCCTTTGAGCTGGAGGAACATCAAGTTTTGTTGGGTGATCAGTTGCAATAAACAGCAAATTATCCCTGCTCCTACAGATTTAATCCTGTAAGAGTGGCACTGGTGGTGCTGGAACTCATCAGGAGCCTGGCTTTGGCTGGCTGGTGCCCAGGATGGATCTGAAACCCTGAAAGGCTTTGGGTGAAACTTTGAGTGCAAATTCTCTGCCTTCCCAGATAAAATACACCACAGTTAAAGTCTTTAACTCACTTATATTGATTCTTGTTCTATCACAACCTTGCTCAGACCTAAAAGAGGGGGTGTAGAACTTTCCTGGTTAATATTTGAAAAATCTGTTTTCTCTTCAGTAAGTACAAATGGGATACTTATCTTATTTTGGAAAAATCTGTGGCAATTTTTTTTAAACTGGCAGAAAATGAGAACTCAATGAAATTGCCTCCTTGACTGCAGTTGCCTCCTTGTCTGTGAGAGGAGAGGATCAGAATGAGAAGGTTTTCTTTACACACCTCTTTCCCTTCTCTGAGACAAGGAACTCAGAGCTGTTGCTGCTTCAAAGACTTGAGGTTTCAGCTGGGGTGGCTGAGGAGATGAATGGGCAGAATTGTAAAAAAAGCAAAATTAAAAATAAGGGGTGAGTGAGGGGCAGTGAGGCTGCAGGGTGAACTCAGTTTGCAGGGAAAGACTGAGGAGCAAAAATGCTGAAAATCATTAATTACTGGGATGTTAGATCATGGAAGGGCCACATGGACGATGTTCATCTCTGGGGAGGGAAACTGGTCCTGGGCTTCATGGCTGTCATGAGCAATAATGGAGTTTTTTCTGTAAGTACATGCCCTATTTCCCTAACATTTTCATTCTGTAGAACTTACTGTTTATTCATTAGCATTAGAACCTTTTACAGATATATGGAAATATTCTTTCCTCTAGGTTTCTCCACAAAGAGTGAAGTTAAAAGTACTCAAACAGACTGAAGGTAAAGGCGTCTTTCTTAACCAAATAAAACTTAAACTTCTGATAGATCATTGCTTTGTAGAGGTTGCTGCAATTAAACACTGAAGAAATCAGAGAGTGGAACACTGGATTAGTTGAGATTTTTGTTGTTTGTTTTGTTTCAGAGCCAGTGAAAAAAACAGTTAAGCCTAAAAAAGGAAATCCTGTAGCTCATGAAAAGTTGGGAGTGAAGGGGGTGGGCTACAGACCACCTGAAGTTAAGGGTGGGCTGCTGGTAAGTAAATGGTTAAAAATAATTCTCAAGCAACACAATTTAATGTGTGTAGAATTTTTCTGTGTCACTATGTAGACACACATTTTTTTCTCTCTCTGATAATTACTTAGTGCCTGTAAAGAGAAATTTTACAGACTGATCTCCCTGAATGCAAGGAAACAGATTAAATGGTTCTGTTGTCAGAACTGTGACCACTTTTTAAACTGGTAACTGTTAAAGAATTTATTTAAACTCTGGTTTTATTATTTGCTCAGCATGTGGCCATTGCTGAAGGAGGCTGATCTCATCCTTAACTAAAGAACACTTTGTGATTAAAGAAAGATGTGTGGTTGCAGGCAAAGGGGCCAAAATTAAGTGGTCCATGAATCTTTTGTAATTTTAAATCCTTGCATAAAGCACGTGTTCAATTCTGATTTTCAAGTTGGCACCTTTTTGGCTGTGTTAGAGTGGAAATTTCTATTATCAAGTATGAGGTGATTTCTGTTTAAGGGTATTTTTACCTTAGGGAAATACTTAGGTATTTTTACCTAAGTAGGAAATAGGAAACAAATAATAAATAGGAAAGCCAGCCTCCAAAGTGTGGTGTAGCCTCATACATCTCAATTTTAAAGTAGTTCATGTGGATTTCCACTTTTGAATAAGAAAATAACATTTTTATTCTAAAAAAGAATAATTTCTTTTAGAGTGTGGAGGGACATCTCTCTGTAATACACGATATGATTTTTTTTTCCATTTTTATTAAACCAGCTGGAGCTGCTAACCCTCAAAAGGAACTGATGTATTGTGCGTGTCTTTGTAATGCTTTTCCTTTGGGGAAAAATACACGCCGATTTGGAAACTAAGAGAACGTGCCAACAAAACCGCGGGGATTTTGCTTCCGTGCTGCTAATTTCATTCGGCAAAGACCTCCGCACACTCCCAGCATTGCAGATCGTGCGTGGTTTGCTTTTTCCGGGCGGTTTTTGGGGAGCGATCCCGGCCCCGGAGCGATCCCCGGAGCGGCTGCAGTGCCGGCGATGGCCGCCCGAGGGCGCTGCGCCCCCGCGGGAGCTGCGGCAGCCGCGGATCCCGGGGCGCGTCTGCCCGCGATGCCCGGGGCCATTTCCCGCGATCCCGGGGCGCGTCTGCCCGCGATCCCCGGGGCCATTTCCCGCAATCCCGGGGCGCGTCTGCCCGCGATCCCCGGGGCGCATTTCCCGCGATCTCCGGGGCGCGTCTGCCCGCGATCCCGGGGCGCATTTCCCGCGATCCCGGGGCGCATTTCCCGCGATCTCCGGGGCGCGTCTGCCCGCGATCCCCGGGGCGCATTTCCCGCATCCCGGGGCGCGTCTCCCGCAATCCCCGGGGCGCATCTCCCCGCGATCCCCGGGGGCTTCTCCTGAATCCCGGGAGATCCCCGCGCTGGCGGGGATCCAGCCGGAGCAAGAATGGGGCTGGGAATCTGTGCTGCTGGGGGAAATTGAACTGCGAGTCGCTGGAGTCGTTCCCTGCTGATGCCCTGTTCACACAGTGCTCACCCCGCACTGCAATAAGAGGATGAGGGAATGCCCTGGACGTGCAGACAATTTTAACAGCCAACTTTTCTTGCTTTTGCAAGTCACAAGTGCCATTGGATGTGCAGCCAGTCCCTGGATCAGTTAAAGCATAGGGCAGGTGGAAAGAAGGGGTTAGGAAAACATCCTGAGTGTGTAGGGACTGCTGATGTTTTGTGATGCTGTTTGCAGGGGTCTTAGGATGAGGGAAGAGATGAGAATGTTGACTCCATGTTTCAGAAGGCCTAATTTATTATTTTATTCTATATATTATATTAAAGCTATACTAAAAAAATAGAAGAAAGGATTCAATCAGAAGGCTAGCTAAGAATAGAAAAGGAATGATAAAATCATGTGACTGACTGAGACAGCTGGGCTGTGATTGGCCATTAATTAGAAACAACCACACGAGACCAATCCCAGATGCACCTGTTGCATTCCACAGCAGCAGATAACCATTGTTTGCATTTTGTTCCTGAGGCCTTTCAGCTTCTCAGGAGAAAAAATCCTAGCAAAGGGATTTTTCAGAAAATATCATGGCTACAATGTTTGACTCTCATCTGTCTGCCCGTACCTTTGCTGCTTTGTTGTGGTAAGAGCAGGTCACTCACTTGGAGAATATGTAGACAAAGGATTTTTTCCCATAGATACATAAATTATTTCGTGGTTTTGCTTGATAATCATCCAAGAGTTGGTAATGAAAAACTTCCACAGTAATTTTCTTTGTTCTAATAAAGGTTGAAAAACCACTGGATTGAAAGTCCCAGTGCAGGAGTGTTTTTCTCCTTTTGTAGCTGTTTTCAATCAATCTCATCAATTACAGTTTGGACTTCCCTGGGCTGCTGTATTAATGGCTATCCCAGTTAGCCCCTTAAATGACCATTTTCCTCTTGCTGACCTCTCCAGATGTGCCCCTGTCCACTGGGAAGCTTCAATAAGCAGCCCTTCATTAGTAAAGCACATAGCTCATAAATTCCTTTAAATGAGAAATGCTGCATTAAATGCCTCACTTAATCCCCTTGTACATGCGGTGTCCATGGCTTTGTATCCAAAACATGGGATGTGGGTGTCCATGGCCACTGCTCTGATACCAGAAACCTTTAAAAGCAGGGGTTTTGTGTGTCTGGTAATAAAAAGTTTGTCTTTCTTATTTAGCTCTTGATAGATCCTTGCAGTTAATTGTGAGCAAGATCACATAAAATGGGAGTGATCTTGATTACCAGGTAGCTCAGCTGAGCCAAGGGAAGTGAGTGCTGCAGTTCCACAGCTGACACTCAAAATGCTGCTGCTCAGAAATGCTTTATCAGTAATGTTGTGGCGCTGATTTAGGAACCAGCCCCAGCATGGAGCAGTGCAAGCCCTGGGAAGCAGGACAGAGGATCGCTGCTGAGTGGTGCCTTTGATGAGAAGGCATCTGCAGAGTCTTTCCAGGAGGCTTTGCTTGAGTGGAGGAAGGGTGAAAGTGATCCTGGAGGAGGTCTGTGTGCCACTGAGGTCCCACCAGGTATGGTTTGTTCTGATTGATGACATTTTAAATACTATGGGAGCCATTTGGGGGAGTTAGATTAATGAAGGCAGATGTTATCAAGTTAAGAAAACCCATTTTATTCTTTCTCAGTGTACCTTTATTAACAACAATCATCTCTGAAGGGTTTTTAAATGATATTCAGAATGTTTAGCTCAGTTTTTTTAATGCCAGGATGTCCAGCCCATGTCCCTGAACCCTCCCAAGGCTTTGTGTCTCACGTGCCACTTCAGCATGCGCTGCAATGCTCAAACACAAAACCAGCTTTAAAATGAGGCAAGGAATGTGCAGGGCTCAGGATTTTGTGTTCTATCCAAGTACATTTTCTGCTTGCCTTCCACAGGCTCTTAATATTTCTTTGTCCCAATGAAAAGCTGCAATCAGCTGAAGTATGCATGGAAAAATATGGAAAATTCCTCTGGTCTGATTGGATTTGTGCAAATCCAATCTGTGTCTTGTTCCTCTAGTCCATGGATGGTGGTTTTTCTCTCTGGCTTTTTGTACAAAATTAATATTAAACTGATTTTTTCCCCGTTTTTTCTTCTTTTCTGTGGGATTTTGATCTGTGGAGTCACAGATTTCCATCCCCCCACTCTTTCTATGGCTCCAGTGTGTAATCTGTAATAAATGAGTTTTTAGGGCTGCCCCACTACTGCCTGTGTTCTGTAAATATAATATTGCTGGCCATTTAAATTTTGGAGTTATGCAAAGACTGAACTAAGCACAGACTCAATGTGATGTTCATTCAAAAATAATGTAGGTAAAAAGCATGTTTAAGCATATTTATAAGCCTAAACTGGTGTTTTTTTTTTTTCAAATAACTCTGACAGAACCTGTGGGGAGCTGTGAGGTGCAGACCAATGTTAGTGCTCTGAAGGAACCCATCCGTGTGGAATTCCAGAAGGATGGCCTGAGCTACATGGAGAAACTCCTGCTGAAGAAATACAGAAGGTGTTGTTGCATTTGCTGCTCCTAATGAGAGAATTCAGAAATACTGAATAACAAAAACCCAGATGAAACTTTTAAAATATTAGATATATTATCAAGAGTCAAGGGGAGTGTATACAGGGAGATTTATTTTAATAAAATAATGATTATAACCAGACTTGATCACTTGATATTTCAGAATTCTTGTAAAGGAAGTATTTAGAAGGATTTGCTTTGCTCTCAGTTTACTGTAGAATTTGTTTTAATAAAATAATGATTATAACCAGACTTGATGACTTGATAGTTCAGAATTCCTGCAGAGGGAGTATTTAGAGGATTTCTCTTTGCTATCTGTTTATTGTAGATTTTGAAGACCGGTAAGGATATTTGGCTACTTGATTTTGGGGCATTTGCCACAGGAGTTTTATAGAGAAAAGGAATTTTCAGGATTCTTTTGTGGACATTCCAGAGCTGTTTTATGAGTTCTTGAGAAGCAAAGTCACCTCAATGAAGTTAGGAGGAGTTAGTAAATGCTGCTGCAGTAAATTGGCTCATAGGGTTTTTTCCTTTTTTTTGTGATATATTTTTAAAAGTATGACTTTTTAAGATTGATTTTTTTTTTCCTGTTTCAGAACTCCAGTTGATCAATTTTTTGCAAGTTGCATGAAAGATTCAAGGCCTGTGCAAGCCCAGAGTGTTCAACAGGATGGGGTAGAAGGAGGAGGACAAGGAGA
This sequence comes from Ammospiza caudacuta, assembly GCF_027887145.1. Taxonomy (NCBI): domain Eukaryota; kingdom Metazoa; phylum Chordata; class Aves; order Passeriformes; family Passerellidae; genus Ammospiza; species Ammospiza caudacuta. The sequence goes on from NC_080603.1 coordinate 24,733,731, forward strand.
TGATGATGATGATGATGGCATTGAGGAGTTAACAGGTGTAACAGATTTCTTTACTCAATCTAAAATACCTTTTTCTTCAGATTTTTTTCTGTGGATGCTGAACATTCCTACACTTAACCAGTTTGCTAAAAGCAGCAATAATAAAAAGAGATATTTGTGGTTTTTCATAATTAATAAAAATGTTTCAGTTTTGAGCAGGAAAAACTGAAATGCATGAAATTATTTATATTTCACAGATGAAGAGGTGAAGAAATACTGGGCATCTGTTTATAGAGCTGAAGAATCCAACACTGTTCCTGAAAGTGCAGAGTCCTCTGTGAAAATTGAGTTCCTTGATGATGTGAGTACTGATAAAGGACTTGATGAGTCTCAACAATGAACTGATTTGTTCAAGTTTTGATCTGTTAAGTGTTTAAAGTAGCAACAGTTAAATAATTTCCAACAATGAAGAATGCTGGAGCATTGTTTGCTTTCCATACTAATGTGGAAAACTGAAAGTTCCAAAAGTTGTTTAATTCAGGGACTTGCACTGTATGGGATTTATACACAAATAAAGTCTGACAGCTTTTCAGCACTCTTAAATTTTTTTACTTCTTTTTAAAACTTTTATTTTATTTTTTATTTTTGTTCTTTATTCAGTCTCAGAGTGAGGACTTGGAAGAATCTTCAGACTCTTCAGTAGAGGAAACTGGAGATGAGGGGGTGAATAAGCAAGGAAAAACTGACCCACTGGAGAGTAGAAGGTATCAGGAATGCAGAGATTGTGGGAGAGGAAAGGAAATAATCCCAAATTTGTGGTAGTCCCTAAGGAATGGGGGCTTTTCTTTGCAGGCAGTTAGATTTGAGTTATTGTGCATACAGTGTTTCAAAGCCATTAAGGAATATTAATTGCCTGTAACTGGAGAGGCATCACTTGGAAATCCTAACCCATAGGGGTGAGATGCATTTCTTTCCACTTGCCTGTCCTGAATTTTAGTGAAATTCTCTTTTCTGAGCTCTTACCTCAGCAGGAGCAGGAACTCACATACAGATTTTACCATGGATCAGTGCTCTACACATTGAAGATACTCTTACTTAACTAACCTTGTAACTCCAGACAAAAACAATACCTGCTACATGTGCAATTCTTCTGATCTCCCAACACTTACTGAATTAACTGTGACCTGGTTTGCTTTTTGTGTCCTTCTCATTTTTTCCCCTCCTCTATCAAAGCTCAGCATTTGCAGACTAGAAGACAGAACCAACCCCTTAAAAGAAAAATGGGTAAAATGGGAAAGTCTTAATGTCTTCTTTCCATTTAACTTCCTCAGCTGAAACTTAATTTTTACTTTCTCGTCTCAACAGAGATCCTGTTTGTCCTAAAGAAATTTCTCAAGGTAAATGTGAGGAGTTGTTAAGTTCTTTGTTGAAAATACATAAATATGTTCAGTTTATCATTCTCATATAGGTTGGGGTAGTGAACTTTGGTGGGCTGAAAAATAGTTAAAGGTCATTAAATTAAGTCCCATTCTCTGGGCTATCACAATTTGCTTTGATTGCAGTTTGATGGCCTGTGATAAACATATATAACAAAGAAAACCAACTTACAGATTCATTCACAGCCTGACAAGATGGATTTCAAACCTTATAATGCTTTTAAGGAAATTGTATTGAATTTCCACGATTGCCTTTCTTTAGCTTTAGTGGAGATTTTGTTTTTTTTTTTTTTTAAATTCATGAAGAAAAGATAGTTGACTTGCAGGTTATAATTAATATTCATTACAAGCATTTCTCTATTCATGATTTTGTTGCACTCCTATAGAAAAACTGAATGTCTGCGGTGATGTTGAAATAAATGCAGTGCAGGAGGAGAGCATTGAACCAAAGGCTGGGGGAGGATCCCTGAGCTGCTGTGAACCTCCTGAGGAGCTCTCTGACCCCACTGAGGGGGTGAGCAAGGCTCTCACTGGGGCTGACCTGAGGAGCAGCAGAGATCTGGAGACAGAAGTGCAGCAGGGCAGGACAGAGCCACAGGGACTGGCCTTGGTCCTGCCTGGGACTGCAAAATCTTCAGCAGTGAGTGATGGTGTCTTTAATTGCTGAATAGATTAGGGATGTTGCTTTGTCTGCTTTAGATTTAGGGGATTGTCACTGTCTGCTATATTTGATATGAAAGGCTCCACTTTGTGGTGCCAGTTTTCTGTTAATGTTCCAAAACTTGTCTCAGATATTAAAAAAAGGTGTTGTAGGAACAGCTTTTCCCATATTTGTATTAACAGTCCTTCACCTCTTGTCTGAATGACTAAAAATGATAAGACACCTGCCCTGTCTTATCTAGCAAATTATTCAGATCCTCATTTGCTGAAAATAAAATTATAAGCAATAAAATGATAGAAAAGTTTGGGACATTGATTTGGAGTTATTGGTAAACAGTGATCACCTTCCTTTATGTACCCAAAAGTGAACACAAAGAAAATCTGCTTTTCAGGCTCAAAATCAACTTTCTCATCCCTAGTGAAAGAATAGACCAAAGCTCTCACAACATGGGAAGTTTTTAGGATTTTAAAGCACACCTTGAGCAAAAACATCATCCTCATGAATATCTATTACAGCTGGCTGTCCAAATAACCGTGCTCTAAGAAATGAGCATTTTATTAATCTAAACTTGGAGGGGCAATTATAAAGTTTGCTGTTTCCTGTTTGTAATCTCTCTTTTTTTTCCAAGTTACAGGATGTAGCCAAAAGACAGAAATGTGGTTCTACATCATATCAGGGACTTGAGGGTTTCTTTGTAGGTGCAAACCCTAAACAAGAAAAGCTGGAGGCACCTTCTTCCCTGTCTGCTGCCTCCAGCCCTAGGGACAGGAAAATCCCTTTTCCAGGTACTTTTGTGTGAATAAATCCTCAAAAATATACTTATTTATCATGTTTTTTCAGTTCCCTTCCATCCAGCTTGCTTTAGGAGTCACGTCAGGGTGACAGTCATGCCACACAAGTGGTGCTGGGCAAGGATAAAATAAATTCCCTACTTTGAGGCAATCTAGTGCCATAAATTTAATCTTTATAATTATGAATAAACTGTATATGTTTATATATATTATAGTATGTATTATGTATAATCTATACATATATATAATATGTATAGATTATATAATATATATATACCAATATAAATAAATGTAATTATTTATATTGGTACGTCTCCTGATAATAGAGTTCCATGAGGTTCCTATTGCTTTTCATGGTGTGTGTGAAACAACAATAAGTGAACATCATTAATCTGATTTAAAATATCACTTGAAATCAGGCTTGTAGTCTGTTACATATCTATCTATAAAAAAAAAATTGTTGTGTGGCTTCTTTAATTCGCACGCTAAATGCAGCAAGAATAGAGTAAATGATATTAACACAAAACCTGCAAATAATTTCCTCTAATAATGCTGGATTTCAGGAGAGGAGCAGTGGGTTTCTGAGAGGAGCCTGAGTGAACATGCTGATGACTCTGTAGTTCAAGGTGTCTTGGAAAGTCAGCTGAGCAGAGCTGCAAATGCTTTCCAAGCTCAAAATCAACTTTCTCATCTGATGGCAGCGTGGATGCCATGGTCAGGTAGGGACAGCCACAGCTCTGAGCTCCTAATTAGGGTTATTTTAATTGTGGAAAATTAAAATTTACCACAAAATTTTAATTTTCCACAATTAAAATTGGAAAGTTAAATTTTGAGTTGGTCATTTCTATGTCTTCATTTGTGAATTTGTATTTTAGTGGGTTTTTTTTTAATAGGCTTTGGAGTTAATTACCTTTTTTCAGCTCTCACCAAGAATTCTTTTTATTTAGCTTGGTTTCTGCTTCTGCTGCTGCCCTTTTACTCCACTCTTATCTTGAATATTTAGAGAATAAACCCTCCAGAAGACGTTTCTGTATTTGTGTGTGTTGGTAGTCCCTGGTACAATTTGGGAGTGATCTAATAAAGGATTTCTTCTGCTACAGAAGCAAGTCTGATTATATGAACTCTAAGAAACAGGGACACAAGCAATAACTGCATCTGCACTTTTGTGTTACCTTTCTCAATTTCAACTGTCTCCATCCCAGGAAATGTAGCTCTGCATTATTTCTCACATCATGAGCTACCAGGTTGACATTTTAATTTAAATAATGCTGTGTGCAGAAATCGAAGCTGTCAATTTTGAATCCCAGGAAAATATTGGAAAGGGTCTATATTTTATTCATGTTGGTTTAAATTTAAAAAAAAAAAAAAGAATCAAACTTCAGAGCTTTCTGCAGTAGTTCAGTGTCTCCCCTCACACAAAATTTGTGGCATTGTGCAGAATACTTAAATCATGTTTTTCTTTCTGAAAGATACTTCTGAAGTAGGAGGTGGTGAATTTATAGGTGTTAATAAAAAAGTTACAAATATATTGGAAAGTAAAATCTTAATTTGTAGTGGTACTTTACATTAGCTAGAGTTGGTTTGAGACTTTCAATGGCAAGTTTTTGCCAATATGTTGAATTTTTTTCAAGCTGATAGTGGAAATACTGCATCTTTTTGTTCATATTTGCTCCTAAGACATTTCAGGCCATGAAAGTAATTCCAGCTTAGCTTGTGAGGATGGAACCTCCTCCAGCAGAGCCATGGGGATCTCTGCAAATGCAGATTTCCAGAACACCTTGGAGCTGGAAGACCATGACACATTTGATCTTTTTGGGTAAGCTCAACTTGCTGGCTGTGTTTTTATGACATTTTAGATTATTCAAGATGCCAACCATGTCAGAACTGAAATCAAAACAGCCCCAACCCTCTTGTAATTAGCAGGTAATGAAAATTAAAGTCAGCATGACCTGTGTGGTGTCTTGGTGTGCTGAGCCCCTTCTCAGGCAGCCCAGAGTCAGACCTGAGGAATCTGTTTTGTTGTTTGGACTCCAAATGATAAATTTGGGCATTGTGGGTTTTTCAGTGCATTAACACTGAGGTTTATTTACTAGAGGTGAATCTCTTAAAATCATCTCAATTTTTGGGTTATGAGTCACCATGTATTTGTTATTTTGCCTTGGACACTGAGGAGATGACTGGAAAAAAGGAAGTTCCCAAAGTTCTGTGTCTCACTGGCTTTTTACTGGGATCTCCTACTCCTATCCAGCCAGAGCAGTGCTGAAGGGAACTCCATGCTGTGTGATCAGAGCTGATTCAGAGATTTGGGACAAAAACTGAGGGAAAAGCTGAATTAGAGTAGCTTGTACTGCCAAACATCTCCAGTGAAAGCTTTTTTATGTGCCTTTTAGTTCAGCACATGTGAACATATGTCAGCAGGGCTTAAAGCAGAGAATTTAGGGAACCGGAGGCACTGGAAATCACTGGGGTGTGTTTCTTTTAAGGGACTGGGAGGAAAGCCAAATGGATGCTGAGGAAGCAATTCTGGAGGACAAGCAGCAGGTTCTGGCATTGCAGTGAGCATGGAAAAGTCAGCTCTGAATCCACCTTTGGATGGTTCAGAACCAAGAAGATCAAGAGGTGTTTTAAGTTCTGCTCAAGCCATCATTTACTAAGGAATATTCTGTGAAGTTGTCATTAAAACTGCTTAAAAATATGTTGATTTGGCTTTTTAATAGTTCCTACTATGAAGAAATAACAGAATAAAAGAACTTCTATTGTGCTGCTATGTTTAGGATTGTTTTATTGTTTTTAATTCAATTTAAGTTTTCTTGTCTGCAGGTGGAATTTTGCGTCTCCAAATGTGATTTTATGTGGCCAGGCTGGAAGGTGGCACACCAGGGGTATTAATGGGATAAATTGGGGTTTCTGTATGATCAGGTTTGTGGTGAGAAGCACAGGAGAGGAGTCTCTCTGACCCTTTGTCACATGTTTCAGAAGGGACTTGCACCTTGCAGAATAGAATTCAACAGCTTTCCACTGCACATTTAACTTCTCCTGCCACACTCCTTTCTTCCTAAAGGCAGCAGGGAGCCCAGAGCAGCAGCAAACCTCTGCTCAGAATCAATTGGGAGTGAATTCCCTTTCTTTCCCTGCTCCAAAATTCCAGTTCAGAGGGATCTGAGTCCAGGCAAATCCAGCTGTGCTGTAACTTACTGCCTTACAGGCCTTTGATAATTAAAGGAACAAAGAGGAAATGCAGCTAAACTCATCCTGGGTGGTTTGAATTTTAACAAACAGTCCCAAGTGTCCTTTTGAACTTGCTGTATTTATGTTGTATAAAAAGCTTTTTTCTTCCTCTGCCCCAGAAAGTGTAAGGTTTAATGCAATTAATATAATTTCTGTAAAAGGTCATTTGGCCAATGTGGTGCTTTGATGTAAAGAGGGTTTGGGCTCTCTTGTTGAGGAGATGCTTAATTGTACCCAGTAATTGAGTGGCTTTGAAATTACCTAAATGGTATCTTTTGCTAACATCTGTAGGATTCTCAGACACAGCAGCTTGCTTAGCTTGAAAAAGTTCTCTTTCCCTTCATGTGCCTGACTCTCCTCCTTTTGTTTCCTTCACTGTGGTTTTTAGGGAAAATTTCCCCCTTCTCCCCTGGTTTTGATAATAAAGGTGTATCGAAAGCAGTGACAAAGATTTGTCTTTTGGTGTTGGGAAATTTTGAAAGTGGGATTAATTAAAAGCTTTTGTCTGATAATTCTTAAATGTTTATGGGTGAACTGCCTGGCAGGGCTCTAAATTCATGGAAATTGTTATCCTCAAACTTTGCTTTAGGAAGAGAAGCTTTAAATTCTGCTTTCCTGTGTTCGGAGGTGGCAGGTGCCCTTCACTAATGGATCAGTGGAAGCATTCCAGTCTCTGATTTGGTTTCCTGCAGTTAAACCCTCTCTGCTTTGGATTCTCCCCACGCCCCAGGGCTCTGCTGTGTTATCTGCCCCCCTCAGCAGCTCTGCACTAATATCACACAACACTGTAATCTTTGCAACAATTCCTTTTACAGGAAAAAGCACTTCAGCCACCCTAATTCATACAAACTAGAGGCATCAGGCTGAACAGACCATTGATTTGATTTCCTGCCTCATTTCTTGTCTTTAAGGTGAGGGCATATTTTCCACCTCAGTTTTCTTTATAGAGTTTACCATATATTGATGTTTTATTACAGCAGTTCTTTGTCAGAAACTGGGAGAATAAAATCACAAAGCAGGAGTTCTACTTTGGAGATGGAGGCCAGTGCTTTTCTCTCATCAATGTAACCTTTCTTTTTCAGTTACTCTTCCAAATATTCCTATTACACTCATTCCACTGGCACAGACAGCCTGACTGCTTCCATGCTGTTCCCAACCTTTTTTAACAGGAAAACTGATGAAGCAGCTGCTGCTGCAGCGTGTGCCTCCAGCCCTCAGCAGGCAGGGTAATCCTTTAAATTTCAGCTCGTTGGAGATAACCAGAAAGTCACTGAGTGCTTTCAGCATCTGATTTTCAAAGTTTTTCCTTCCCAATGCTTTTGCTTAAAAGAGGAAAAAAAAAAAAAAAAAAGGCTGCTGATAACACCTGCAACAAAATTTGGGCTGACAATAAGCTCCCTTCGATGTATTAGTGATCTCTGTTTAGGCAGTGGTGATTTTAATATATTTCAGTTTTGTTTTCCTGATTTAAAACATTTGAAGCTGGTTTTTGTTGTTTTTTCCCCACTCTGTTTAAGTTATAGTAGGGGAACTGATATCCTAAACAGATTACAAAAAGAGAATCTGAATTGCTGCTGTTCTGTGATACATTTTTTGCTAAGAGAATAAATTTAGTGTTGGAAATTTGAAAGCTGTTTATTATTATTATGAATGTGGTTTAATGTAATTATCTGCATGATCTTTAAAGGTCCCTTTCAACCTAAGCCATTCTATGATTCCTTGATGTCAATACATTCCTTGTTATCAATGCAATCTACAAATGATAATGTTATTTATTTATTTTTTTAGGTTTTATTTTTATTTCTACCTGTGCCTGTTGTAGGGATGCCTGATCCATACCCAAGTGTCGAGGGATTTGCACAGAAAAATCATCTTTCCAGTCCTTATAGAGAAAGAGAAAAGGAGGGGGAAAATGAAAGAGCAGTTTATTTTTTGGATGTTCAGAGGTGAGTTTGTCTTCTTGTGTACAATTGACTTTTGGTAACATGATTGTATAAAACAGAAATCCTGGGAAATGACTTGGCCATCAGTTTGGTTTTGAGAGAGGACATCACATTCATTACAGAGATGGGCAAAGACTGGACAGTGAAAATTGAGATTTTTCTGTTGATTCTTCTTTTTCACCAGCAAGGGATGAATTCCACTGAAAACCCTGTGAAGGGCTCTGCTCCCTGCTCTAGAGCAGAGCTCTGTTTTACCCTTTGGTATTACCCTTTAATAGACTTTAAGATGCTGTCATTTGCTTCATCTCATTTATAAAAATTAACAGTTGTTCTTTCCTCCATCATAATACAGCTTACATGCATCTCATTTAATTATCAGGACCACATAAACCCAATTAGTTTTAATTTATCCAGACCATTTGCATCAGAGACAAATACATCTGTCTTTTTCATTTCAAAAATGAATCCTGCAAATTGCAAGCCATCAACACAAGGGCATTTCTAAATTATTTTGGTCAAGAGAACTGTTCCGTGACTTTCTAGTTAATTAGGATTAATTAGATTGTTTAATATGCTTATGCTTTTGGTGAGGGATGGAAACATAATAGTCTATTTTATGTTAATAATACAGATCAGTTAACAAGCCCAAGGAATGGAAGCCTCCAAAACCAAAACTGATTTTCCATATATGGAGGGATGTTAAAACCCCTAAAGAAAAACTGATTTATTTCAGCAAAACTGAGGGATTTCACATGCTGATTTCCAAAGGAACTACAACAGAGGGGTTAAGGAACAAATATTCAGCAGAATGAGCTGTGAAACCTTGCTAGGTATGGATTAGATTCTGTTTTACTTTAAATAAAAATCTGGAAATAAACCCCAAACCTAACAAAAACTACTCAGCAAATCCGTCAGGATTTGGCCCAGTGTGTGTCTATCATATTTCTCTGAACATAATGCAACAAAAATTACTCAATGTTTGTGTTGAAAAATTCCAACATAATTGTTAGTTGGTTATTTTTTGGGGCAGCATTTCTTGTGGTACTTCCACTTTTTTTCTGATATTTACTTGGCAAGATGAAATAGTATAAAACTCCATCAATTTTATTTTGTTTTCCTTTGTTTGCTGTGGTTCCTCCCTGTGTTAAATTTACTGGAGATGTGCTGATTTTTGGTTAAAGGAACTCTTCATTGGGAGAGTCCTTCCATAATTTCCTGCTGTAGCCAGTGTTTCTGTGCCTTAAAATAATGGCAGTGGATGCAGAACTCTGAATAAATATCTTCATAAAGATGGAGAGGTGATCAATGTGAGTTGGGAATTATGCTTGGATCTACCAAAATCCTGTTTATAACCTGAAAATGCTGTAAATTGAGCAATGAAAAGTTATCAAAATACAGTGCCCATGGTGTGGTGCCCACAAACCATTTCTACCAATGCTGCTTCTGCACCAGAGCCCTGACAATTATTTTATTTTTTTTATTGTAAGTTTGAATCATTTATACAGGGAAACCTGAAGAGAAGTTAATTGAATGTGGCTCAGTTTGAAAAATGTGAACATTTTTTCTCAAAGTGCTCTGAAACAGCCTGGAAAAATCATGCTCTGTTGCATTATTTCTGTCTGGCTGCTGGAGCTTGCCAAATACAAATATACTTTCTCCTCTACTAGATTTAATTTTCCTACTTATATTACATTAGAGTTACTATTAAATTATCAAATAGATACATCATATGTTGCTTGAAACACAGCTGCTGTTATTTGCATTTAGCTGTAAGTGCTGTAAAACCACTTTTTATGGTCACAGTAAGAACACCAGCTACAAACTGAACAAAGAGGGTTTTAAAAAAAAACAGACAAAAACCAGCAACTTTTTGAGGCAGAGATCTGGCCTAATTCCAATTATTAGGCTTGCACAGGTTGTTTCTCTCTTGGCCAACCTGTTAATGAAGGTTAAAATTTTATTCTGCTACATTTTTTGTAGTAGTTGAGCTGAACCAGTCTTCAGAAATGTTTGGCCTCGGAGTCAAGTGAGAAAGGAGTAAGAGAACAGAGTTATGATAATTTCTAGATCAGAAAGAGCTGCAGGTATGGATACAACCTTTCATTTCCTACATATACCTCCCCATTTTTTCCTTTCTGTTTTATTTGTTTGTTTGTTTTTATTTGGTTGGGTTTTTTTGGGGGGAGGTTCTTTTGGTTTTTTGGTTGGGTTTTGTTGTTGAGTTTGGGTTTTTTGTATTTTAAGGTGACTTTTAGGACATGTATCCATTTAAAGAATGAGTTGCTTTTATTATGTATTTTTTTGGAGAGAGATCAAAATGGGAGCTGAAATCAGGGTTCTGATTTCTTTTTCCTGCTTTTTACTACTTGGTAAAAAAGCAAAAAAAAGCCTCCCCTTCAGCAGAGATCATGCAAATGGCTAAAATGGGGATGATGAAATCTTGGAGCACGCAGGGACAGCCTCAATCAGCTCTTGATAAAGCCTGTGGGAGGCTTGCCAGTGAAAAAGCACATCCTGTTCTCAGTGACATTCAGCTGAAATGACTTTGGGATCCATTTTAGACAATGTCCTTCCTAAGGCAGAGCCTTTGCTCATCCCTGTCCTGGATCCAGTGCTCAGCCCCTGGAACAGCCAGGATTTGGGGAGGGGGGCTTGGAGTGCCAGGAGCTGCTCTCCTGTGCGTGGTTTGTTAAGGGAAGAGCTCCTGGAAATAATTTCCAACATTTTTCAGCTGCTATAAACTTCCTCAGGTGTAGGACACAGGGTTCAGGCTAATAAACTGCCTGGGAAAGAGAGAGCTGAGGAAATAATCTTCAAACAAATGTTCTGGTACAGGGAACAGACTCTGAGCCCAGGGTGAGCTGCTGGCTGGCTTGACTTCTGCTTTAAAACCTTTTTAAATTACCTAAATTTTACAACCCCCTGTCCATCTTTTCTTGTTTAAAGTTATGATATAACTACTAAAATAAGTGCAAAATTTCATTGCTAGGAAGCATTGTCACTGTCAGGCCGAAAGTTCTCACATTTTGCTCTCTAAATTCCCTGTGCTTATTTGCAGTGCTTGCAGGACTAATGTGGGTGGAAATAAAATCTTCAGCTTGGTTGTAGGTAGACAAATATCTCCCATGCAGGAAGATGTAGTGTTTAATAAGAGATTGGTTGGAAATTGATATTTCCTCTTTTGATGTAGGCAAAAGTGGGAAAACTCAAGCTGGATGTAAAAATGGTTTTTTCATGTGGCCCTTTCCAAACGACTTGCTTTGAATTTTCATGGAATCATGGAGTGGTTTTGGTTGGAAGGGACCTTAAAAACCTTTTCCTTCCACCCCTGCCATGGCAGGGACACCTTGCACTGTCCCAGGCTCCTCCCAGCCCTGTCCAGCCTGGCCTGGGGCACTGCCAGGGATGAGAACTCCACAACACCTCTGGATTTGTGCATTGTGTGGGGCTCAGATGGAAATAAGAAAAAAAAAACACCCCACATTTTCAATTTTGATGGAGCACAGCATCAAACTTTAATTTCCCTGTCAGTATTAAGCAAGCTGATGAGATTTTTCAGTTCTCAAGCTGGAAAGCTTCATAGCCAATATGGAAGATATCCTAAATAAAAAAAAACATCCAAAGTCATTGCTAAATCAAACAGATTAGAGTTTGCTCTGTTTGTGGGAAATGCAGAGCCAATAATTTGCTTTCTGTGGAATATTTTTGCTTTTTTTTCATTGTGAACAGAGGTATTTAAGCAATTTCAGCTGTTTTCTGCTGTCTGATTAAGAACTGCTTAGACCAGGGAATGGGCTGAAGGTTTAAGGACTGGCTCAACTATGACACCATTGCTCAGGCCAAAGTTAAGACAGAGTAACTGACAATAATGATAAATATATTTCAGACTTATCAATATTATTGTTGCTGAGCCAGCTTGAATTTTACAAAGAATTTCTTAGGCCTGCTTGGCAAGAATGAGTTTTCATGGAAAATCTTTGAAATTAGATCATAACTTGGATTTAAAGGCTACTGGAAATCATCCTGATGTTTTACAAACTGTGTGAAAGAGAAGATTTAATGTTCTGAGGAGTTTCAAATGTTGTTCACTTCATCAAAAACCAATACAGGAATGTGATGGTTACCCTTTATTTTTTTTCTGAATTGCGCTGGGGACATGAAGTATCTTTTTATAATTTACCAGACATTTATAATGTACAGCACTTCAAAAGACAGTGTTTTATAGTTATCTGCAATTCCCTCCTGCAGTACAAATTAAAACTTGCTGAACTTTCTTGGAAAAGCATTGCCACATAACATTTCTTATGCCTCATGATGTCTGTTTGGAAAGTCAAAATAGCTTCCTAGAGAATATTTTTCATGTTAATCTTTCTACCTGAATTGATTTGGCAGTGTAATTCTGTGAAAGTTGATGAGTTTGCTTATATAACTTATGTGTACAATGCTTTGAATATCCCAATCATCTCCAAGTAAAACCATTTTTCCTTCCTCTTCCCTCAAGCATTTTCTACTGAACCTGGAAAAATGGGGATGTTTGACTCCTCCATTAACATCCCTGGTGTTTACATCCTTCCTACAGCACAAAGCGAGAGCTGGGAGGCAGCACCAGGAGCAGGCTTATGGCACAGCATGTGGGGAATGCTTAGAAAATCACACCAGACAGACAATTTACAGCAGTGGGGGTTATTTTTCACTCCAGGACTTTGATCTGGCTGCAGGGTGTTTATCAGGACTGCTTTGCATGGCATCTACATTTAATAAGGCAGCAGAAGAATGATGAGGCTGCTTTCCTGACAATTTTCTAAACAAAATAGAATGTTTGCTGCTCAACAAAAGCTTTTTTTTTTTTTTTTCCATTTAGTCAAATATCAGAACAAGAAATAGCTGCAGAGGTTTATTAGTTGCACATTACTTGCCCAGACAGCTGTGCTCTCAGCATGTCATCAGAAAAAAACCTGCTCTCAGAAGCCAAAGCAGCCTCAGAAGCTGATCAATTTAAACACAGAGCAAAAGTTGTGGCTCACCCCGAGGTATTAAGGGTGTTAAATACTCTGCCAAGGCACAGGGCCATCACTGTCACAGCCCTGCAGAGACTCCTGCTCCTGGTGGGATGCTGTTCCTGCAGGCTGGGAGGGCAGAAAGCAGCTGAGGGCAGTGGTGTTTGTTAACAGCTCACAGGAAGGTGTTTATAACAGCTCAGGGAAGGAAGGTGGCCAGGGTCAGGTGTCCTTTCCAGGTAAAATCTATTGGGAAGAAGGGAAAGAGCTCCACTGGAAAAGCTCTGAATCCCTGGTGGCATCTCCCTTGCACTCTTCCTCCAGAACAGGCAGCAGGGCCAGCCTGGAGCAGCCTGGGCTGTGGGAAATTTCCTGGCCATGGCCAGGAGGAGCTTCAGGTCCTTTCCAGCCCAAACCATTCTGGGATTCTGTGGATTATGGTCTTGGAAAGGCTAAAAGGGCTCAGAAGGTTTATTAACAGCTCAGGGAAGGAAGGTGGCCAGGGTCAGGTGTCCTTTCCAGGTAAAATCTATTGGGAAGAGGGGAAAGAGCTCCACTGGAAAAGCTCTGAATCCCTGGTGGCATCTCCCTTGCACTCTTCCTCCAGAACAGGCAGCAGGGCCAGCCTGGAGCAGCCTGGGCTGTGGGAAATTTCCTGGCCATGGCCAGGAGGAGCTTCAGGTCCTTTCCAGCCCAAACCATTCTGGATTCTGTGGATTATGGTCTTGGAAAGCCTCAAAGGGCTCAGAAGGTTTGTTTTTCCTCTCTTGGGAGCCTCAGTTCTATTCCCAGCATTGTTGTCCATGCTGATGTTGTGTGACTCTGTCCTCAAAGGGCCTTCAGTTCAAACACCTCTAAAAAATCTCTGATTTCCTAAATTGCCTCTGTGTGAATGGAAATAACCAAAGAAGGGAACTAAGCTTTGTGAGGCTTGGCATGAGCTTCAGGTGGGAATGTTCTCTCTGTCAATTTGGAGTGGTTTTCAAAAGCACAGTGAGATTTCAGTGTTGGACAGGAGGATTTGAGTCAAAATGAGACATTAAATATGGGTATAGGCACGAACTTAAATTAAATGTAACAAAGAAACATTCTCCGATTTTTTTTTTTTTTTTCTGACAGAAATAGCATACAGGAGCTAGATGCCTGCTCCTGGCAGCATTTATTTTCTTAGGGTGAGGCTAAATTGGACATGAGTGAGTCCTCCTGTGACAGATTTTGTTTCCAAGTGTCCTGCAGCACTGCAGCTCAGGATCAGAGCATGGGCTGGTGGTTGTGCCCATTTCACTGCTGCCAGTGACTCTTCCCAGGGCTTCAACAAGTGCTGGAGGGAAAACATGCTGAAAATTCTAATTATCCTGCTTGGTGCTATTGCTGTTTCTTCTTAATTTGAAAAAAAAAAAGGAGTTTAATGTCTCCTTTTGGTGTCATCCACTCAATATCTGACTCTTCATTTTGATTCAAATTCCACTGTCTTATAATTTACAACTCAACTAAACGTTTCTTTTCATGAGTGACACCCAAGGCTTTGTGCCTGCAGGTATCACTGCATGAAGTGGGATATTTAAAGCAACAATCTGTTTGCTTCCAAGAGAAGAACAATGCTCTGAGTGCGAATGATGTGTCAAAACGTCAACCAAATTGCCACCTGAATGTGGCAGCTGCTCCATTCTGAGGTTCACATCAAATGAAGATAACTGAGCAGTGTTGTAGGTGGCTTTGTTTGTTTTGTTTAGTAAAGGTGTTGGTTTGATTGGAAATGCTTTTTCAGGAATCCTGTTTGACAGCAAAGAGCCAAATGGTTTTACCTGGATTTTTGAATAAACTCCTGCTGCCAAACTCTTTGCAAAGTATTGTTGTGGGTGTTGGACACCACTGAGACCTGGCCCAGATTCCTCCCACACTCTCCTGAGCTCTCTTTGTGTTCTCCAACCAGCCTGGCTCCCTCTCCTTCCAGCAGTGCTGACCAAGGTGCAGTGTACTGCAAGATAAAGCCAATCAGCATTTGCAATTCCTTCTGCTTTTGCTGTATCCTCTGCTACAGGAGGCATTTTGTCCTTGCTCCTCAAACCTTGCTTCTTGTGCAGGCTGCCCTGGAGCAGAGGCTGGGCAGAGTCCCAGAATAAAGCAGGGATTTATTCCAAGGATCTCCTCCATGGATCCACCTTGGGCAGCACCAGAGCCCAGCCAGGGCTGCACCCAAGATGAACCAAAATGGCCCCAAAATGCACGAGCGCTGCCGGGGTCTGTCCCTGGGATCAGCTCTGCTCCATTTGCACCTTGCAGTTCATTGTCCCATTGCAGCTTTAGCCCCTGCAGTCCCACCCTGCTTGTTTTTCTCTCTGCAGCCCACGGGGTTTGTGCTCTGGGCTGAGATTTGGGTCATTTGTCCTTGGTGCCCAGCTGGAGCAGGAATTGTTTTGTCTCCCTGCTCTGTGCACACAGCTCACCATCCCAAAATGTGAAGCTCAGACCCACACACTAAAGCAGCACAGAATGTGAAATACAGAAAAGCTCAAACCTGAGGCATCACCTTCACCTGTTCTTTTCCCCCCTCTTGCAGCTGGTAATGTACACATGGAAGAAGAGAAGAAAATCCCGATCACACTGCAGAGATGGACTTTACAGGTGAGATTTCTGGATTTTGCACTTTTTACAGGAATTTCTGGCCTCCAGCACTGAGGTATCCAGGCCTTTCCCCAGGCAGCCCTTGCTGCAGCCAGGGGAAGGCTCTGCTGATGTTTTCTGCATTCCCTGCTGCTCAGCAGTGCCCTCAGCTCTGTCCCTCAGCAGGGCCTGGCTCCACTCTGGTTTTTGCCCCTCTCTGGCTGGCAGCCCTCAGCAAGGAGACTGCTCCCTTCCAAATTCTTGGGATCCAGCTCAAGAACCCCAAATAATCAGTTTCTTTTGTGTGTGTGGCAGCCAGGAGCTAAAAGCTGCTGCAGGATGCACCAAACACTATTCTGCGCAATTCCAACTTCAGGTGTGCCCATTTCCATCCAATGAGGGGTTTATTTATTAGAAATGCAGCCTCCAGTAGACAAAACCCTAATAAATTGAGTTCCAGGCTATTTTTTATGAAATGAGGGGAGCTGGGAAAGGAAAAACAGAGAAAACCAGAGTAGGTTTAATTGTACTGATAAAGAGAAGGTGTGTGACTGTGAAACTTGAGGGACTGTTGTGTGTTTTTTATAGGAGAAATGGATTTAAAATGAAGAGGTTACCTATTGCAAGAGCAGGGACATATTTATAGATGCTGAACTCTGTGTTCATGTGTTTTCAGCTGGGGTGTGTATAAAAGTAAATTGCTTAATAAATGCAAATGATTTGTGGCACAATTTTGGGCTATAGAGCAGCTTTAGTATTATGACTTTGGTCGGATTCCCTTCTGTTCCTTCACAAAACCCAGCCAGAATGATGGCAAAAACCCCACAAAAGCAGGCATCACATCTGTAGTTGAGTTTTCCTAGGTAAATGATGCTGCAAAATGTTTTTTTTCTGCAGGGCTTGTTGGACTGGGTCGACCTTTGTAGCAGCTTTATTCTCTTCAGCACCCTCGAGTTTGGAGACAAATCAATAAATTGAGCAGGAGCAGTGCACAGAGACCAGATGGTCCTCACCCAGTGCTTGCAGGGGAATGAAAATGTGAAGCCATGAAATCACCAGGCTGCTGCTGTGGGACAGCACTCAGATCTGCCTGGGTGCAGGAGGAGCAGCAGGGAGGAATTCTCAGCCCAGCCTTTGTGCCAGTGTGCAGCTGAATCCAAATCTGACTCAGTACAGCATAAAATAAATTCAGGTGCTCAGGGGAATGGACAAACAGATGCTGGGGAGTTCTCTCTAGCTTTTATAATGACAAACAATACCTGGAAGATTTTAGGAGGAGTTAACAAGTATGAGGATGACATAATTTACCTTTTACATAAGAGTTTTTCAAAAAAAGCCTCTTAAAAATATATAAAAAAGCTTTTTAGGAAATTGAACAAGAGTTTGGATTAAAAATCAGGTTTTTTAGGCATTGACAACTTACTAAAAATGTGAATGCCTGAAAATCTCTATTTTTAATCCAAACTCTTGTTCAATTCTCTATTAAAAGGAAGTGAAACTGAAGGACAGGTTTTCATGTGGAGGCAATTCCAAGGGTGGCCTGGAAAAGGAAGTAAATAGGTGACAATTTGCTGCTGATGCAAAATGACTCAGAATATTCTAATTAAAACTGGCTGTGGGAGCTTGCAGAAATTTTTGTGTGACCGAGGAAGAGAATATTGATAAATGAGTGACAGTGGGTGGGAAGGAACCTTAGTCAAAGTCATGGCTGAGTTGGAGAATTCCAATTCTCTCTTCTTTTTGAAGGAAGTTCTCCAGGAATGGCCTTATTTTTCAGGAAGCACATGATTTTTAAATTTTAAATTTGTTTTAGTTGTTGTTTTGTTTTGTGTTGTTAGGGTTTTTGTGGGTTTTTTTTTTTTTTTTGTTTGTTTGGGGGTTTTTGTTGTTTTTCTTTTTTGTGGTGTTTTGTTGTTGTTTAATTTCTTTTTGCCATTTTTACAGTGTTTTGGAGGTGCTTCCATAAACTTGTTGCCCTAAGAGTAAAGTTGGAAACTTCATCCCACTTCCAGATTAACCTTGATTTTAATTTGACTGTCAGAAATGTTTATTTCTAACCATCACTTTTAGCTTATAAAGATCTTCTCTCTCCACCAGTGCTTTTCTTTCAAGTCACTGTATCTAATGAGAGGCAGCAATTAAAGCCTCACATTAAAACTTTGCTAAACTGATCAAAGATAGTGTCTGGCAGGAGATTCCCCTTGGTCCTTAGGATAGGATGTGACTAATTCACTTTTTTATGGCTCCAGCTGTGTTTGCTGTAAAAGCTGTGCTAACTCCATTGTTTAGGAATGTAATTAAATGTAGGAGAGGTTTAATGCAGCCAGTCCATGTGATGAAGCAAATGACTTCTGAGATTCCTTGAAGACTGACTGCATAATGCTCATAAAACTCCCCCTTTGTTTCAGAACTTCTGTGACTTCACAAAAAAAGTGAAATCTGGCACTTGGCAGAGGCAGAAGGAAACATCTGGATGCTTTTGATCAAAGATGTTTAAGGAAAATGAGCCTGCAGAGCATCAAGAATGGCACAGTTTGAGAAAGAAAGGAAGAATGAAACTCTCCTCAGCAGAAGCTGGTAAATCTTTTGCTGTGTAGTTTCTTATTCCTCCAATAAAGCTTAATGCTTACACAGAACATTCAAATAAGTTGTTTTAAATACTGGGGTTTTAAGACTGAAGCTGAAATATATCTAAAATTAAGAAAATTAGCTGCAGGATGGTCTTCTGCAACATGTGTCAGAACTGTGTTACTAAATGGAAGCTAAATGATTTTCTTACTATCCAGAGTTCAGCTTTCTGCAAGAGTAAATAATTTCTTTGAGCAGTGGTTGAGTAACTGGAAACACTCAGTGTCTGAGCTAAAAGAGTGATTTATCTTCCATTGCTTGCTGAGTGCTGCATTATGTTACAAATCTAAAGCTATTCAATAAATTACAAAGAATTTGTGTATTTTTTTTTTCAGGGATGTGATTTCTGCAGTTTCCTGAGCACACAGAAGAGTGGAGAGGACCTTCTTTGCCCATTTGCTAGAGAACAGTTGATATTACATTTGACAATCCTGTAATCCAATTTATATCCAGCTTGCTGCTGGCCACCTGTGAGCAATTTTATTCTGTGGCTTTTTGTTTTAATCTTGAGAGCACTCATTTGTCTGTGCAAGATGATTCCCTTGGACTGCCTCAGGACCTTGGGCCCACCACAACAGCTGGGTGCTTAATTCAGACCCTTGGAGTTACTGAATCCTGATTTTTTGGTGGGATTTTCAGTCTGTGGGATGAATCCTGCACTCAGAAAATTGCTTTTCATGCTGTGCTGTTTGCTGCCGTTGTCCTGTGAAGGTGAAGTTGTGTCCCAGTGCATGCAAAATGAAAAGTAAAGGAACCTGACTGGCTGACTGCTCCTTTAGACAGTAAAATGAAACAGTCCTTAGCTGCTGGAAATGGTAGCAGCAGTGTTTTCTTGATTTAATAATCCAGACAAAATGATTTTGCTGTTTAAATTCCATTTTAGGGGGTTTGGGAGGGGATGTTGTCTCCTGTAACATGGTCCTGCTCCTCTGATCTCCAGCTCAGGTATTTTCATTTTCCCCTTTGTTCAGTGAGTTTCCCAGGCCCTGCAGTGCCAAGGCCAGGGATGCTGGGGGGGCTCTGCTCTGGATATTCTGCATCAGATCCCAACATTTCAGCTGCTTCTGGAGGGCTGAGGTGTTTGTAGGGGCAGGGATGGAGGGAGGTGCTGGGATACCACAGCAGGCTCCACTGAATATCAGCTTTATCAGTTCCTCTCAACTCCTCTGATTTACCTGGTGCTCTGCTGGCCAAAAATATTCCTTATCTGGATGCACATTTTTGGCTTTTTTTCATGGATTTTTTTTTCAAAACCTCTGTCAAGGTTCTGTTCTGTGAGGTGTGGGTGACATTTGCCTTCTGAAAGCTGAGATTTGTGGCCACCATGTGACACTGAATTCTCTGTGTCTGACCTGACCATGTACACAAATTCTCCCTTCTCTGTGACTGTGCATCTGTGTATAACAGAAATAGGGGGGATTTCAGAGTAAGGCTTTTGTAAGTGTTTATATTCAGATTTAATAGCTGGAGTGTAGTGAGGTGTCTGAGCCAATTGATGAAATTAAACTTTAAAGGTTCTATTTGAGCAGAAAAATGAATTCTGCTCTCATACCCCATGCACTGTTGAGGTGTTGCTGTTGTGTTTATGTCCAGGTATTACCTAAGGCAGAGGTGAAAAGCTGTGTTTGCATTTTCCTGGAATGAGATCATGTTTAGGAGTGCTTAATTAATGACAGAAGGGGAATTTGCATGTGCACTTCTTTAGATCAGTGATGCACATTTTCATGGTGTATTTTGAGTGTTGAGATGGAAGTTGAGACTCTGTTTTGTGAAAAGAAAATGAAATAAAAGGCAGGAACGTGACCTGAATTAAATAAGTCTATTCTTATCTAGAATGATAAAAAGAACAGGGACTGGATGAAATTCTGCTCTGACACAAAAATTCCCTACAGACAGTGAAACCTGAAAGCCCTTGTTCCTGAAGAAATCATGGAAAATATCCTGAGTTGGAAGGGACTCACAGGGTCATTGAGTGAAGCTCCTGAACCTGCCAAGGATAACCCCAAAAATCCTGAGAATCCAGAGAATCCTGAGCCTGAGAGCATTGACCAAATGCTTCTTGAGCCTAAATCCAGCCCTTGCCAGCCTCCACAGTCCAAAGCCTCAAAGAGCAAAAGGAAACAAATCAAAGTGCAAATCTCATTTTACAGCAAAGACAGAGGCCTGAGCGGGTTCCGTAAGTTCTGATTTCCTGGGTGTCACCTGCAAAACTGCCCTAAAATGACCCAAATATGATCAATTTAAGATGTGCTCCAAAAGTCAGATATCTAGGAAAAAATTTTCCACTTTTTATTTCCCCACTGCTGCAGGGTGCTGCCTGAGAATAATGCCCAACTGTGATGGTGTTCACAGGGGTTCTTGGATGAGGGAAGAGATGAGGATCTGACTCCATGTTTCAGAAGGCTGATTTATTGTTCTATGATATATATTACATTAAAACTATACTAAAAGAATAGAAGAAAAGATTTCATCAGAAGGCTGGCTAAGAATGGAAAAAGAAAGAATGAATAACAAAGGTTTGTGGCTCAGAGTCTGAGCCAGCTGTGATTGGCCATTAATTAGAAACAACCACACGAGCCCAATCCCAGATGCACCTGTTGCATTCCACAGCAGCAGATAACCATTGTTTGCATTTTGTTCCTGGGGCCCCTCAGCTTCTCAGGAGGAAAAATCCTAAGGAAAGGATTGTTCATAAAAAATGTCTGTGACAGCCAACCTCTCTCCTGGCTGCAGAGAAGGATGAGGAGAGGACAACACCTGCACCTGGCTCTTCAGCAGCATGAGGCACCTGGGCACAGGTAAAAAATTGGACAAATAATGGAAACTGGAGCAGGAACACATCAGTGATGGGGGAGCCACAGAGGGGCCTCGAGGCAGCCCTGCCACCTGATGGAGAACCAGCCACAGCTCTTCAGCTGCTGGAGCAAATGGAAAATCCACTCTGAGACATGACTGGAGGATGTGGGATGGACAGCTCAGGCCCTCAGTGCTCACATTTCTGGCCACATCCACCCCCATGCTTTTATAGGAACACCCACTTGGACACTTGGCTGCAGCACCAGCAGAGAGAGCTCTCACAAGGAGAGAAGTGTGGATTTGGATTCCCCAGCAGCACAAGTTTTGCCTGCCTTGATAGTTTTTTAATGTGTTTTATTTTTGCTTTCCGTGTCTGATGGAATTGTTGAAATGAGTGATGTCGTGCAGCAAACTTTGGGATGCCTAGGGCAGCACTCAGGCACACTGAGTGGAAATATTAAAAACCTGTCAGATGGGAAAGGGCTCCTTCCTTTCCAAACTGCCAATGTTTTATACACTGCCAGGAACACCTCTGCTGCTCCTGTGCTACCTCAGCTGCTACTGATGAAATTTGGTTTTCACTCACCCAGCTCCAGTCGTTGCTTAAGGGCCTGAAGGAGATGATTACTTAAGTCAGGGAGCAATTTAAGGGAGGTGGAATGTGAGCAGCTTTCTAAGGAAGAGGTAATGGAGTTGGGTTTAACTCTTGCTGTGACAGCAAAAAAATTTTGCCTTTCCTTCAGAGGACGTGTCTGTCCAAAGTAGCTGTGCATTTTCCTGATTTATTGCAGCTCCTCCAGCTCAGTTTGTGCAGGGAGTGAGGTGAGAAGGAACCCTTATCTCTTCCAGGAGTGGCCACAACATTTCTGCTTCATTGTCTCTTTTCATTTCTCCTTTGATTGAGAAAGAACCGTCTGTGACTTTGAATAAACATTTAAGTGCAGGGAGTAACAAACCAGTGTTGTATGGCTGGTAACTTTTTCTGGTGAGTATTTCTGTTTATTTAGGGGCTCAGAGGGAGCTCTACAGAGGCTTTTTGCTGCAGTCTGGGATGGTGGCAGTCCTAAGGCTGGTGTCAAGCCCTGCTTAGAGTCCTTATGGTCTGCTCAGAGTGGCTGATCTCTGCAAATAAATGTCATCTGTACAGTTTAGCAAACAAATATGTCAGGGGCAGGCACAGCTTGAGGTCACATTGAGAGAATTTTATCCTAAAGCAATAGATTACATGGGTAGGATTAAATAAAAGCAATTCCAAGAGCTGTTTTTGTCATATTTAGATCCAAGTCCAGGTTTTAGGTGTTTGCTCCTAAGTTTGGATGTTGAACATGGGGAAGAAGAAACCTTACAGAGCCTTTTCCCTGTGGTTGTGGAGCTGTTAATGACTGACAACAAAGTATAAATTGCAATATTGATTGTAATTTCATGTTGAGAAATGTAATCAAGGCTTTTTTAAAAAATATTTTCTGGCCCTTAATCCATTCCTTTAAAGGAAGGGGCTCCTTCATTGAAGCCTTTAATGTCATTAAGTCTTCCTCATCTCCAATACCTCAAAGTGTTAGAGAACAGGAAAAAGAGGAGATTGTTCTGCCATTGTTTGGTTGAAGAGGAAAATGGAAATTGTGTGTCAGGCTTTGAGGATTCAGGAATATAATATTGACTGAATGAGACTTCTGCAAATGCCTTCTGATGTTGAAGGTGTTGTCAAACATAAAAGCTGTGCCAGGACTTCCCAGGGGATTTAATTTTGAGGAAAGCAGGTCTAGAAAAAAGGAATATTTCTTCCTTCTGCAAAAGCAGAAGCAAAGTGTATTTTCAAGAGTGCATTTTCAAGAGAAAACAAGTTGCACAACATCAATGCAACAATGCACAATCAACAGGAGATTCTGGAGATGCTCCTTTTTGTAAATTCAGCAGCACCACAGGGGAAAAGTGCTGAGCCTTTGAAAACTAAAAATCCCTGCCTCTGAAGGCATGTTAGCAGCATGGGTTCAGCAATTTTAATAACCAGCTTTGCTTGGAAACTTGCTGTTGGTGTGGTTTGCTGACATGACTGCCATGAACAGGTTTGTAAATTGGGTCCTGGAAGACTGGCAGATGGAATTGCAGAGCCTTCGTGCTGGATTCTAAGCAATTCTTACTGCATCCACACACAAGTGTGCTTCTGCAGCCCTTTAAAATTACCTCTAATCCAATTCCTGCCCATGGCCCCCATTTGAAATGTTTTTGGGTTTTTTTCTGTAGGTGTCACTATAGCATAGCAGATAGAAACCACTTTCCTTAATGAAAATGTAGAATCCCCACAGATCTGAAGGAAGCTGTAATCTGGTTTTCTGTGCCATGGTTGTCATATCAACAATGAGGTTTCTCAGCAACTAACAGAATATTTTATAGATTTATTTACTTATCCTTTTTAATAATGAACTTGATACAAGAGAATTTTTTCCCCTTTATAATTATGTAGCAATTGAGAAAGTCTTCCCAAATCATTTATATTTTCTTGTCATGCTAATACCAACAGTTAAAATGAATCTTGTTAATAAAAGGAAAGCTGATAGGATTTATGAATGCACCAGAATGTAGCCATATTATGTTGCAAAACTTTTTGTATTTCTACTTAACTGATTGCTGAAAGAACAATTTGTGTGTATGGATTTGATGGTGTTGCTGTTTAGGATGTAAACTTGGCTCGGTGTGTGTTGTTCTCTCTGCTTGCATAATTTCGGAAAGTATTGAACAGAGCTTGCTTTTAAAATTAGGGTTGAAGGAAATGCCTTGAAACCTCCTTTTTATGGCCAGTATTAATCACAGAATTCTGGAATGGTTTGGGATGGGAGAGACCTTAAAGCTCATCCCATTCCACTTTCACAATTCCACTATCCCACGCTGCTCCAAGCCCTGGATTCCTACACACTCCATCCTAAGCAGGAATTCCCACCTCCAAAGGAGCAAATTGCTGCTGTGTGGTGGTTAAGGCACAGCTTTAGTCCTTGCTTTCAAAGAGAGTTGGGAATTTTGCCCCAGATTTTGCCCCATAATGTCCTTATGGCACATTAACTTGGCATGGTTTGCCTTCCTCTTCTTCTCCTGCTCTGCAGGATGCTGAGGGGAATGATGTGGTCTGGAATCCTCTGCAGGGAGATTTTGCCCTGTTTTCCCTTCTCTGGAGAGTTGTTTTAATTGTTGAGCCATTATCTGATACTCTGGCAATCATTTAAAGCCAATCCATTTGCTCTTGTCTGGTGTCTGTGCTTGGAACATTTGGGGTCTCCAGAGTGTGAGGAGCCCCTCTGGGATTTATTCATCTGCTCCTCAGGCTTGGATCCTTCAGATGCAACTTTAAAATCCTCCAGGCAAAAGGGAAGACTTGGTGAATTTCTCACCTAGGCAACGAGTGAGAATGTGGGTGGGTTTTTTTGGATGGTGATTTTGATTTAAGCTCTAAAAATCTGTGCAAAGCCTTTGGGAGCTGGGCTTGGCGTGCATTGCTAATGGATGAAATTGCTGGAGATGCTGAGGGATCACACTTCCTCGGGGGGCTTAAATAAGAGCTGGAAACCCAGCTCTGCCCTTTGGCCTCTCAGGGAGTAGGTGTGTTACAGATACATTTCTTGCACTCAAACTGTCTTGGATTTCCACTCTGTTCAAATTACTGTGTAATTTATACCACACCTCCTAATAAACTCTCCCTCTGCTTCCTCGGAGAATACAGCACTTGAAGTTAATTAAATAGAGGAGCTCTGTGAAGCTCAGAGAAACTGGAACAGCTCTGATTGTCTGACTGTAGGAGGTCATCTCAAAGAGGTGTTTGGGCACTTATTAGCAAACTGGGAAATTACATGTGAAGAAGCAAGAATTGTAGATGCTGTGCAAAATCTAAGGAAAGATCTTCGTCCAGTTCTTTAAAAAGGTGTTCAGGGAACAGAGAGGAAAAGAAAAACCCAACTGGTGAGCAATCAAAAGAAACTTAATCTGCTTCAGAGAAATAGATTTGCTCTCTGTTTTATTTGCATATGAAAGATTTCTTAACTCACTGGCGTAGAGGCTACTGGTTTGTGTTGGTTTGAAATGCAGGATTTTCAGAAGAAGATGTGACAGTCACTCAGGGGTCCTTCTCCCAGCCTTTTTGTCCCGTGGTGACCTAAAGCCAGGCTAGTAATACTGGGATAAATCGGAACTTTTTATTTTATGGGGGCTCACTTGTGGTGACTTGTTTCAGATACAGGTGGCTGTGGTAACCCAACAATAAATGAAACTGCTCCTCATAGGACATTGGTTCCTGTTTGCCAGAATTATGTTCTGGTGGGGGTTTTGTTCATCTTTTTTAATTCTTTGTGTAAGTTTTATCTCTCCATTGCCCTGATGTTTAATATATAACGAGTGAGCTCTTAGGAGCTGCTTGTTTCCTTTTCATGCCCCGTCCTTCAGCCTCAGGGACCATCATAATAAATTGATTTACAAGATTTGGCACTTTTATTGATTTTCTCTTTTCCTTGCTTCAAGAACCTGTCCAGGTTTTTTTCCTCCTTTTTTCTGGCCTTTTGGCATTTGTGGCTCTCAGTTCCTACATGCTTCAGTAGTGACATTCCAAGACCCTTCTCAGTGTGCAGCCTCCACTCTGCTGGGGTTGTTTCTCATAGCAGATGAGTCCTGGAATATAAATGAGCACAAATCCCCAGGAAAAAAAAAGGGACACAATAATCTTCATAGTGGGAGAGAAGATATTGTAGCCTAAGTACTAATTATTAGCTTTAGGCACCTTCTGATAATTTCAAGGAGCCAAGATAAGTTTGTGATTCAGCTCATCATCTCCTGGGAGTGGTGAGATCACTTTCCTGTAAGGTATAATCAGTACAGTGTGTATTTGATAGGTGTGTTTTTAAGGACTGATAAGTGCCATTAAAATTTACCAAAACTGTTCAGCTGCTGCTTCTGTGTTAAATCTTCCCTGCCTGTGATTTTCTCTCTCATAACTGGTTTATGAAGGAAACTTTTTGAGTCTGTTCCACTCAGCCACAAGCAATGGAGTCGTTCATTGTTGGTTAAAATGTTTCATATCTGTTCCCATAAGGCTCCAATTCAGTGCTGGGATAAATCCATTCATCATGGGTGGGAGAATGGAGCCTGCTGTTTCCCTGGTATGGAATTACCAGGCTATTATTTCTCCTGCTTCAGGATACAATCAGACCATTAGATAGATTCAGAGATTTTTCTTCCTATCCTGGCCAGATCCTTTATGGTTTTTGAAAATATTAGATGTTTTACTTGAAAGAGTGCTGGAGCCAAGGTAAAGCTATTGGGCATTTCTTGAACCTTCATCAGTCTTAGATTCCTCCCTCTTCAGTCTTTTTACCCTATCCTCCCACCAAAGGGAAAAAAAAAAGAAATTAAAAAGGATGAAATTGAATCCAGTGCATTGGAATTGCAGGGGGTATTCTATACATCACTTGGTTTATTGTGCTTTTATAGTCAAAAAGTCAAATGTGGTTATTTTGAATTAAGGATTTTGTTGTAGAGGGTATAGAATAGTGATATAATACAGTAAGGAGAAAAGAAACTAAAAAATATGAGAAGAAAGAAATGAATAATTTATAAGAAATCTCTTTCTTTAACTCATTAAAATGGCCTGGCAGTCATGGAAACTTTAGGTTTTTCTTGTTCAAAAAGAAAGAATGCTTGCAGATGAACTTCTAAAAAACTAATCAAAGGAAACTTTTCCCCCCCGTTAAGTTTTTGAAAGAGAAAATTGTTAGTCAAATAGTTTAGATGGAAATTTTTACTACAATGAAATTTAAATTTCCATGAACAGGTGACCAAGAAGAACTAAAACCTGTTAAAAAGTGACTTCACTCCTCGAGTTTCCAATGACAACTGAGTGATCTCAAAGTCGGGATAGATTTTTTTTTCTGCTTCAAACAGATTTGAAGAGTCAGGGAAGAAATGTGGTTTTCTGTGTGGGGCTGATTTTTGGGGCTCTTTCTGTAGGTGGTGCAAAGACCTAAGAAGGAGAATTGGGGGCTGAAAAGTGGCATTAATATTTAGCAAAATTCTTCATCTGCTTCTTCTGTGTTAAATCTTCACATTTGTGTTTGTGTTGTTCTCTGTAGCAGTTTCTTTCAAGGCCAGGAGATTTATAGCAGTGGTTGCTTTTTCTTAATAATTTTCAGATCTTCATCATAACTATAAAAACTTGAAACAAAACTTTTAACCACTCTTTTGTTCCTTCAGATTCTGGAAAGCAGCAGTGGTGATTATTTTGGTAGGGAAACCTTCCAAGGGATGGGAGGTGTGAGAGAGCAGTGTGGGATTTCCCTTCTCACATTTCTGAGTCACCTCCCTGAGATTACCACACCCACTTCAGGCCAGAGTGAAAGCGATCACATTAATATTTAAGGAAAAGTGGGAATGCAGAGTTCTGGCTGTGGTTTTGTCCTGAGTTAAGCTGTCCCAACTGTTTCAATTGGGCTGAAATCTCATTATTGACCCTCCTTTCCCCAAAAGAACTGCTCAGTCTGCGATCAGAAGATGCTGAGCATCACACCCCATCTAGTGCCAGCTGGGGGAACTCCTGGAGAGCCTGTGGCCAAGGTCCTGGACAGATCATCAGGAATTCCTGGGAAAGAAAAGAGGCAGAGTGGTGCTGAACAGTAATAACTGCATCATCTGTCTCCTCTCTGAGGCTCTGCAAGCAAAGCAATGTGTTCTAAAAAGGACCGATCCTGAGGACCTTGGAGGAGCGCAGCTAAAAACAGAGTTTGATTTTTCCATCTCACAGCTTTCTGATGGGTGAGATTTTTTCAACTTTTTTTAGTTCTCCAATATTCCATAAATGCATTTTTGGGGGTATGACCCATTGATTTTAACTTCCCCTTAGCTCATTTTTTTTCTACTTGCAATATAAAGCACTGATGGAACAGGTTCATGAGGGCTGGCATCCTGCAGTTATGCCAAACTATTTCTCCTTTTTCTGACTGTTATTTCTAATTTTAAAAAAAGTGTGAGTATATTTTCCTGCTCCTGTTGCCGTCCAAATAAATTCAGGGGAAACAAACCAAAGAGCCTTCCTGTTTTGAAAAGAAATCTTCCTGTTTGAAAAGAAATCTTGTTTGATCCATCTTTACTATCACAGCTTGGGCTTGCATTCAGCTTCCAGCCATCACTTGAACTGGATTATTGTGTAACTGCTGTTCCTGGCTTTGCTCTACCTTTAGAAGGTTGTTTTTATCCAATCCTTTTCATCTGAAGCTGTTCAAAAATGCCCTGAGGAGTAATTCTTGTTGTTGAGATGGGTACTCTGAGGGTGCTGCATGTGTGCCTGGGTGTTGGACACGGAACAATGGGATCCTGTTCTGCAGGAGGTGTCACTGACCTGCTGAGCTCAGAAACCTGGGATGTGTTTGCCAGGCTGTCTGTCAGAGCCCCAGCAGCTCCAAAAGCTGAGATTTAGGTTTAATTTGTGCATTTACAGCAAACCCAGTGCATCTCCAAAGCGCTGGATTTACTGCATGACCCAGAGCAGCTGTGCTCCCTTCTGCATCTCTTTGTGCCCAGGAAATCTCAGGCTGGAAATCAAACAGCCAGGCTGGGAGCTGAGGCTGCTTCATTTGCACAACATCACTTAAAAGCATTAAATGGTTTCTAAGTGATTGCCTGGACTAAATATACTCCTTTGACAGATTTTTCCAGCTTTGTGCCTTTGTTTGTCAGGAAAGCACAAATGCCTGGAGAGCTCATCCCTTAACCCTGCACATCATTTGTTCCACTGCTTTGGAGGAAGATCCGTGTGAGGAAGGGATGGTGGATCAAGGGGGGGAAAGGGTTTTGTCCTGTGGGGTTTGAACCAGGACAGTCCTGACAATTAAAAGGATAATTTGGACTCTTGATTTAGATTGTGGGGAAATCCTGTTCCACACCTGAAACTCTTCTTTGCCCACCAATTTTAATCCTGTTCATTTCTAGGGTGAAGGAATGAGCAGTAACACTTGCTGGATAAAACCACAACAGAAAATTTAATTATAACAATGCATGATACATTTCAAAAGCCCCAAATTCCAGCCCTGGCCTGGAATTCAGCTTTGTGGGAGATGGGGAGATTGAAGCTCTTGACCAAGAACTGGGCTCTGGTATGGGAATAAATCACATTGATTCTGTTTTCTTCATGGTGGAAAAAGGCCATTCTTTATTCACATAATACACATAATTTTATACATAAATTTATATATATAATTTTATATTATATATATTATAATAATAATATAATAATAGTTATAATATTATACAGTTAAAATAATATTAAATTATATCTT
The DNA here is from genome assembly GCF_027887145.1 of Ammospiza caudacuta. Classification (NCBI taxonomy): domain Eukaryota; kingdom Metazoa; phylum Chordata; class Aves; order Passeriformes; family Passerellidae; genus Ammospiza; species Ammospiza caudacuta. The sequence goes on from NC_080603.1 coordinate 24,763,097, forward strand.
ATATAATATATAACAAGTATATTTATATAACATATCAATATATCAATATATTAATTAGATAATATTTAATAAATTTATTATGTAATATATAAGTATAATATAAAGATATAATAATATATAATATCTAATATATAAAAATATATAAAATACTAAGTTTATTATATAATATATGATAATATATAATAACTGTATTATGTAATATCTAAGAAATAATTTATTATGTAATATCTAATATATAAATATATTATATATAATGCAATATTGTATAATAGATAATATATTAGTTATATAATAATTATATATTAATAATTTATACAACTATAATAATAATACACCTAATTTTATCCAGTTTTACAGAGCTCATGGGTGACTCCCATTGCTCAGGAACTCTCTTGCCAATCCCTTCATTGGTCAGTAACAAGCTGTTATTCTCTATTGACTGGTCACTCAAACTCTTGGTGTATATATGCAGGAAAAGTTATTGGTGAGAGATAGTTTTCATTTTTCTCAGGGTGTACAAACAGTTTATCCGGGTGCTGGTTGTTTTCCCCAGGAATGGATTGTTGTGTTAATGAACTGCTCACATAGGATTGCTTCCACACGGGAATTGCAGAGGGCTGCCTTGACAAGGCCAGGCAGTGATTGCAGGAGAGCAGGATTGATTTTCTGAAGCATTTCTCTGTGATTTTTTACCTCACTGCAATGCTCTGGTGCTGTGCCCACGGTTCCAGCTGGGCTCTGTGTTGGGGCAGTGCTGCTGAGCAATCCCAGCTCTGCCCACGCGGCACCAGGAGGATTTCCCACCCCTCCTCAGGTGCTGCTTTAAGGCACAACAGGATTTCATGTCCTTTCCTTGTCCTGCACAGCTTTGACTCTCAATAGAAAGACTCCTTTAAGATCAAAGGTTCCTTTACGGGCAGATGAGAATTAATTGAACCTAAACCCAACTGCACAGCTATTCCAAATAAGCTAAAACCTAGGAAACAACAAAAAGCCCCTGTTGCTGGTGTTCATCTTTTTCCCATTGAAAGTCATTTGGGTAATGCCTGACATCCTAAATAACAGCTGAGATTTTTTTTTTTTTTAACAGAGAGTTCCTATATTTCTAAACTGGCCATGCGCCATAATATTTTGTAGCTGCATGAGGAGCTTATTTCCAAAATATGTGGTTGTAAAATATTTTTAAGGCTTTCTCCAAACTTCTTTTGATAAACAGAAGGCCAATCAATGTGTGATTTTTTTTTTATATGCACTTACATGCCTCTGAATAGAAATTTTAAGTCTCATGTGTTGCTCTTTAAAACATTTCCTAGATCTTTTATATAAAGAGTAGTCAGATTTTCTTTTAGTTGTTTTTCTAAGCCTCTTCTATTTTTTATTCCTAGCAAGAGAAATCTCTAGCTTTGTTACTGAGTCTGGCAGCTCACAAGAATGCACAGTTCAAATGAAATTCAGAGTTTTTCCTCCAGAACTTTACTGGATTCAGCAGGGCTCTGGGATGCTGCATAATTTTTCTAGAACAAAATGCAAAGAGGAGTCATAGCTGGGAAAACTGACAGCGCTGGTGTTTTATAAAGGCAATGCTTGTAGTCTTCATTTCTCTGCTGGAGGGCACTGAAGAAATCCTGGGTTGTGAAAAGGGAAGAAGTGGAAGTTTTGGAGGTTTTTGTGTTCCAGTGACAGAAGTGAAACCACCTGTTCAGGAAAGGGAAGCAGCCACTTTGAGAGGGGCTGGTTGTGCTATTTCACAGCTGGTGATTTTCAGTGTCTCATCCTGTCCCAGTCTCTGACCATACTTTGGCCCCAAAGTGACACCACTTGAAATTTTCTCTTTATTTCATTGCCAGCTCTAGGACAACACTTGTAATTTCCAGCTGTACGTGGTTTTCCTTCCTCTCATGCTGTAGCAATCCAAGAGAGAGGTCGGTCTCCCTGCAACTGGGACCTGCCTCAGCTCCTGCAATTCCTGAGGATATTCTGATAAAATACATCACCCTGCTGACAGCTGTGTGTGAACACACCTTGGCAGATGCTGGAGTTTTGTGGAGGGCTCAGAGCTAGACATCCCACACCTCCCAGTGGTTACCAACTGAATACCATTTCTACAAACTGTGCCTGGTTTTCCCACTTTATCTTCTGCTCAGATAATTTATTCACATTTATGGTGTCAATAATGCTGTATTGACAATAATGTTGTGTGCATGTAAAATAATCAAACATCTCAAACCAGACCTTGTCAGGAGAACATCAATTTATTGCTTTTGCCAAATGATGCTTAAAGCTCTGCCTAAACTGAGGCACAGAGCTGGTGGGATTTTTGCTGCTTTTTCTCCCCTCCCCTTGGACAAAAAGGAAAGACACAACTTTTATGCACAGCCTGTCCCTGTATCTGTATCTGCCTTTTTCTTGGCTACAGCTCAAGCCCTTGAACTTGTGACATTCTTTCACCTCCCTGGATCTGTTTCAAGATTAAACTGTGGAGTGTGTCAGCTCTTCAACAGGAATAGGCTCCAAGTTTTCTCCCAGAACCTGTTAGGAAGATGATTTACCTTCTGTCCTAATTGTTTTCCTGCTCAAAAAGTTTGTGGTCTAAAAAAGAGCAAAGCTACCAAATATAGCTGAAGAGTCAAAACAAATAATCTCAGATTGAACTTTATTGGCCTCAACAATTAGCAAATACAAATGATGGTGTAAATGTGGAGCTGTGCCCAGTTTGCAAACACAAAGCTTCTGTCCAGGGCTCTGTTGTCTGGCAGCATTTTCTGGGTGAAGTTCTGAGATCTTGGAGTGGGACAGGAGGTCTGGAGTTAATTCCACTTCTGTTCTCTGCCTGGGGACTCTGTGGGTGCCTGTGCTCTTCCCATCCCCTCCCAGCGATGCTGCCCAGGAGGAGATTGGATTCCTGTAAGGGCTGGGAAAGTTCCCCACATGGTTCAACCCTGAGCTCCTGCCTTCATTAATGAGTATCTTCATTAACATGACAGCCTAATTAGCCACAGACAGAGGTCTCCTACTTTAATCCAGCTACACAGGGCTCCTTGGAAGGCTCCTGCAGGAGTTCTGCCTTGCCAGACAGCCCTGCATAGGAGCAGCCCTTTCTATGACACAACAAAATGGGAGTGTGGTGAAAATATGTTTTTTTCCACAGTAATCTGCCATAACTACATTTCCAGGTTGTTGCAGGTTTTGCAGACCAGACCTTCCCAGGTGAGCCAGTGGTTTGAAAGCAGGCACCTGAGCATTTTGGAGATCCATTTCTCACCTTTTCTTTTTAAAGGGAAGGGGCTTTCATTTTCTCAAATTTTCTTTATTTTCTTTTAAAGGGCAAGGGTTTTTAATTTCTGACTTTTTTTTTAAAGTGGTTCTTTGTGCTTTGCTCTGAGGGTGCCAGTGCTGTTTGGGTGAGTTCAGTGGGCACAGCTCTCTCCTGTGTGCTCAGTGTTTCTTGCTCTTGTCCCTTCAACTTCTTCCAGGGACTTCTCCAAGAGAGTCAGAGTTTGATTTCTGCCTGAACTGGGACAGATTTTATGTGGGATCTCAGTGCTGGAGTGTTTGGCTTCTGAGCCTGCTGAGGGATCCCCATGCAGGTGCTAATGGGGAATGGCAAAAGAACCTGTTGGGATTTCTTGCTTTGCCAACCATCCTCCCTTTGCAGAACAGGCTTTCCTGGATATTTTGGGGTCTCAACTATGAAATGTTGGAAATCATGTTGGAATACAGGTGGTGTGGATTTCAGCATGCCCTGCAATGCTAGGAGTCAGCAGTGATTTTTTTGCCAAGTTGGAACTCGAGAATCAGGAAAAAAGCCCTGATAAAGCATGAACAGAATTGTCTGTGGTAACACCTGGGCTGGGAGTGCTGAGGAATTTGGGTTAATAAGCTCTGCCCGCTGGGCTACCCAGTTTTAGTGCAAATGGTTGTCTGTGCAGTGAATCCACTGCTGAGCTCTGTGCTCCCTTCCTCAGGCCCCAAAAGAGGTTAAGAAACCCCAGGACCATTCTGCTGAGTGTCTTGGGCCAGATTCATGGACGTGGCCTGGCTATTTTGTGCTGCCCTGCTGATGCAAAGCAGCCATAAACCTGGATTAGTGCAGTGCAGCAGTGGGAGGCTCCAGCACAGAGACAGGATGGCTGCAGCTTGCTCTGATATTTGTTCTCTCAAACTCTGCACACATTAATTGTTCAACTTAATAAAATTGTAATTTAATGCAGTTTGGCTCTTCTGGGAGTCATGAATGTAATAAAATGCTGATTTTTTTTGATTTTTTTTTAAGAGGCCTGGACCTAGGGGTAAGTCTTCATCTGTTTTAATTAGTTATTTCTCATAGCCTTAAGGGGCCTGCCCTTAGCAGGGCAGGATGAAAATGTCATTCCCTGTATCTGCAATTTTGCCCAGATTTGAGAGAACAAGAACAAGAATGAGCACTTGCTGCATGTCTGTGGAAGGAAGAAGGAAGAGTAAGGTTATTTGCATTTTTTGTTTGATTTGTTTTCAAAAAGTTGTATTAATTTAGAGTCAAACAGTGTTAAATCTCAGAGTTTGGGGTCAGCCCTGATCAGCACCTTGGGCTGAGCCCTCGGGGCAGCGGGAGTGAGGATGGGGCTGTCACAAAACCCACCATGAAACAGTGAGCAGCTGACATTAAACAGATTGTAAAATGGAAAGCTTTATTTCCAAACTCTTAAAGTTATATATGAGCCCATTCCAAGGAGAGAATGGAGCATGCATTGCAGTGGGAAGATAAGGCTGGGCTTCCTGCTCCCCACTCCAACACAATGTTTTATACCATCATTTCCTCCTTATTATATTTTATTTGCACTCTATTTCAGCACAATGAACTAAATCTTGGGGGACATAAAAGTTCTGGAAGTGCCTAATAACCAACTTCTCCCCTTTGAAATGCCACATAAGTTAAGTAAACAGAGCCAAAGTAGATAATATTTTGTTTTCTTTGTAAGTGTAACTACCAGTCCCTCTTTACAGTTGTGCACTTTGCTTTTGTCCAAAGAACAGACAAGGAACAGAGGACAGAATTTAGTAACTTTAACACAGAGTAAACTCATGACCTCAGTGACTTTTGCTTGTATTCTTTAATTGCTTTTTAGTACAGAATTGATGGTATTGCAGATTAAACTCCTAAAGCAATAGAATCAAGTTCTCAGTGATGAATTTTCCAACTTCCCCCATCACACTGGATTAAATATAAGCGATCTCATGTTTGTGCCCTTCCCCTTTTTTATGTAGCTTTGGAGAAACACTTTGAATTTACATAATTTAAAGGCAATCCACATAGAAAATAAAATTAATTACTTTGTTCCTTATGCTGATTTTATTCTCCTGGACTACTCCCAGGCCAGATTCAATGCTGAGCCCTCCAGAGCTGAGCTTTGGGAAGCTGAGATGAACAATCCAGCAATGTCTGTAGCTCTTTACTGTCATTCTTGTTCTCTTCATATTCAAAGCATCACCCAGGGCTTGTTTATATGCATTACTGTACCTCTTTAAATGAAGGTGTAATTTAAATCAGTTTCATTAAGCTTGTCCAATCGGCTGCTCAGCCACTCTTATTGCAACATAAACTAACTTTATTTCATGTTATTGTAAATCAGCCAGGAACATTGTCAGCTTAAAATGTAATAATCCATTAAATTAGGCTAAAATTGAAACATCCTCACAGGAGTTTGGGCTGGCATGTACCCACTTAAATTAGCTGGAGCAAGTTTATGTGTACACAGAGAATTAGAAATGGAATCCAGCACCTCCTGTGGTAAATTCCATCATCTTGGGGCCAGTCAGTGTCTGAGAAATTGGGATGCAGAGTTGTCTGAGCAGTGCCAGTGGTCAGGGCATGTCTGGGGACCAAATCTGCCCCCTGAATTTATTCCTTTAGCTCCTCAGAGGTTCCATTGCTTTGGGTGCTGTCACCAGCCCAGAGATGCTCTGGAAGTTTCCAGCTCCCCACTTGCCAGAAGTTTCCTCTGCGTTTTCCCTCTGACTCTTAGATGTGGATGGAGAAAGAGCCTCATGCCAGGAGTGGTGGTTTTGCAGGAGGAATGAGCTGTGGTTTATTAATCACACAGAATTCACAGAATAAAAAGGTTGGAAGAGACCTTCAAGATCATCGAGTCCAGCCCAGCCCCAACAGCTCAACCCTGGCCCCCAGTGCCACATCCAGGCTTTGTTAAACACACCCAGGGATGGGGACTCCAGCACCTCCCTGGGCAGCCATTCCAATATTTTATCACTTTTTCAGTGAAAAACTTTCTCCTAACCTCCAACCTCTATTTCCCTTGGTGCAGCTTGAGGCTGTGTCCTCTGGTTCTGGCAGTTGTTGCCTGCTTTGCCCCAGGATATTTAGGAGGGAAATATTCAGGTACAAAGTGGTAAAAATCACCTTTTTTCTACATGGGAATTTCACAGCTCCAGCTGTGCTTTGGCACAGCTCTCATCAGCAGAGAAATACTCCAATGTTTCTCTTCCCTACCACTGATTTCTTCTTCTGAGTTGCCACTTTAACACAACTGTGTGTTCAGCAACATCTACTGATTTAGCCACTAAACTTTCCTTTTGTTACTTGTATGAAAGATGCATTTTGGGGGCTGTATTTTTCCTCCACCTGATTTAGGTCCAAGTTTAACTTTTTCTCCTCGGCTGCAGGAGTAGGGGCAGAGGAAGGGGTGGAGAAGGTCCCTGGTGATATCAAAGCTGAAATCATCACTGAAAGCATCCCTGGGCTCTCCAGAGCAGTGTCATTGTCATTGTCAGGCTCACAGCAGCTAAAAATCTCCAAACCTCAGCCTCATCACAGGGGCAGCTGCTTGGTGTCACATTGATACTAAACAAGCAGGAACTAAAGCAAATACTCCATGTTTTGTTTGTTGTGGATTGGCTTTTTTTAAATTTTTGATTTCTCATGGTTCCATGTCAGCAGCAGTGAGAACATGCAGACAGCTTTTTCCTGTATTTTTATTTTTTGTGTGCTGTGAAAAAGCACAAGAGGCGTTTAGGCTTCAGTCACTCCCACTGCTTGTGTGCTGGGTGTGATTTGCATCAGAATAGGTATTTTCCCTTTTTATCTGTAAATTCATTTACATAATATTCATCAGTATGCAAGTTGTGCTGGTGAAAGGATTGCTGACATGTGGAGAGATACCTCAGGTTTTCAGCTTATTGTTCAGGCAACAAGTATATGAAGGTGCAGGTTGCTAATTATAGTGTACACCTTGTCAGTTCCACAGGCTTTATTAAATTTCTGCTGTATTATTTTGTCACCAGCAACCCTGAAGTATTAGGCTATGAGACTTTTTTTAAGTATTAAAAAAAAAGCCAGCATCAATTTCAAGATGAAATTGAATCCAGGCTCTTGACAGGCAAATCTGTGAATTTTGGGAATACCTGACTGCAAGCCCCAAGTACATTTTGCCAGCTTAGAAAATGGGACATTTAAAACAAAAAAAATTAAAATGTTTGCTGTATTGTTCATGGGAGGTTCTAGAAAGGGAATCCTTTCTTCCATCAGTTTCTGAATTCAGGTGGGGTTTGTACCAGGTGAGTTAGAGGAACAGTCTGAGGATCCCTTACCTTGGGTTTAATAGTGCTAAATCAGGAGGTACAAACAAAGTCAAGTTGCTTTTGTGCTCAAGAAGCCTGAAGAAAAATGATGTTTTAACGGGTAACAGAACTTTTGTCAACTTTGAATATTTCGTAGCTGGAAAACCAAATAGTTTTAATTTCTTTGTTTTTTAAGAAATGGCAGTTTGCTGCTAGGTTGGTTGCCTTTTGTTTCATTGATGACTTCTGCTTTGAATTTAAGGATGAATGAAGCTCTCAAATGTTTACAGCTCCTCAAGGAGAATATACATTGGTGTTATGTGTTATGCATCTTCAGAGACCTTTGCTATTTCAGGAGTCTTTCTTTACCGTCAGTCGCTTGTAGCTTTAGAACTTTTTATTTTTTGGTGATATTTTCAATATACTTTAAGCTGCTGTAAAGAAAAGAGATCTTTGTGCTGTCCCTTGTAGCCACTGATTCTTCAGTGACCCCAAACCTCAGTAGGATCAGGAAAAATCTTGGTTCCAACCCAAAATATTTGTCTGGTGCCAGAACCATCCCGTGGTACCTGCAGCTCTATTGTGTAGTCAGGAATTTCTGGTGTTGTGGGATGGAGGGGTTAAACTCAGATAAGCTAAAATGTGCCATGGAGCACAGATTGTCTATGGGAGCATTCCAGGTTCAGCCTCACTTTTTAATCGCCAGGGGAGCCACAGCCTCCAGTTCTGTGGCTTCCCCACCACATGAGCTCCTGCACTCCGAGGCTGGAATCTGCTTTTGGCTTTTTACAGAACTCTGTAGAAACATGAAATAAAGAGAGCAAAGTGTTCTGGATAATCTGGATACTCAACAGGAAGGGGGAAAAAAATCTCCAATGAGCCAACAGTAAAGAAAACCGCCCCCTCTTTTTTTGTCTTTTGGAACAAGAACCACAATCCTGGTTGCTCTTTTCTGTGGCATTCTTGGGATGGCAGCAGGTGAAGAGGAGCAATCACTGCACAGGGCTTATTATTAAAAATTAATAAGTAAATTCTTATTGGTTTAAATTGTGAGTTGGCCTTTCCTCTCTCAGAAACAAAAATGCACTTACAAAAGCACAAAGTGCATCAATTAAGGTCTCAAATAATAAGGTTGTATTCCATGATCTCAGAGATCTTTTCCAACCTTATTCAGAGAATCACAGACAGGTTTTAAGTCATAATTAACGACAACATTCATAACTGAGGTAGTTGTTTGCTTTGCAGAGTTGAACAGAATTATTCAGACCTTTCTTGTCTTCTGTGTACATTTTTTTAATCAGATATGCATTTTAAGGCTTCTGTTTGTCAAATTTTGTCTTTGTTACTATTCTGGCCAAGCTGTTTATTTTTGCCAAGTAGCTGATACCTGGTTGATTTATTCGATATGTTGCCAGCTCAACTCCTTATTCTGTTAACTACTCATGTCTTGAATTTATTTGACAGTGCTGATGAAAGTGGGAAAATTGATGTAATTCCATCTGCTCAAGCTAATTCCTACAGAGAGAGCTGAATTGTGGCTTGGAGGAGAGCTCCTGCCCCCTTCATATGAAAATGTCATCCTTTGGTACAGCTGAGCTTTAAGAACTCAGAGATCTCAGAGCAAAACAAGCGGATGTGGCACTTGAGGGTGTGGTTTAATGAGGAACATGACTGATGGTTGGACTGGATGAGCTTAAAGGTCTTTCCCAGCCTTAATAACTCCATGATAGTGTGATTCAGTGCTGGGCTCTGTGTGTCCATATCTATTTGTGTTAATAATAATAATTTTTTTGGGCAGGTAGTGAGGAAAAGAAGGGCTGGGAGTTCTTTGATCAAAGAGAAGACTCCACTCTAGAAGGATTTATGTGCCAAGATCCGTGTGCTGAAATGAAAACTCTCCGGCCTGGGCTCTTAGAGCATGTCCTTAAACCTCTCCTTCTGCAGAGCAGCAGCTGAATGTGCCCGCTAAAATGTTAATTTTCCTTAATAATTCCATGATTATGTGATTCAGTTCTGGGCTGTGTGTGTCCATATCTATTTGTGTTAATAATAATAATAACAATTTTTGGGGCAGGTACTGAGGAAAAGAAGGGCTGGGCGTTCTTTGATCAAAGAGAAGACTCCACTCTAGAAGGATTTATGTGCCAAGATCCGTGTGCTGAAATGAAAACTCTCCAGCCTGGGCTCTTAGAGCATGTCCTTAAACCTCTCCTTCTGCAGAGCAGCAGCTGAATGTGCCCGCTAAAATGTTAATTTTCCTTAATTCCATGATTATATGATTCAGTTCTGGGCTGTGTGTGTCCATATCTATTTGTGTTAATAATAATAATAACAACAACAATTTTTTGGGGCAGGTATTGAGGAAAAGAAGGGCTGGGAGTTCTTTGATCGAAGAGAAGACTCCACTCTAGAAGGATTTATGTGCCAAGATCCGTGTGCTGAAATGAAAACTCTCCAGCAGTTGCCTGGCTCTTAGAGCATGTCCTTAAACCTCTCCTTCTGCAGAGCAGCAGCTGAATGTGCCCTCTAAAATGTTAATTTTCCTTAATAATTCCATGATTATGTGATTCAGTTCTGGGCTGTGTGTATCCATATCTATTTGTGTTAATAATAATAATAATAATAATAATAATAATAATAATAATAATAACAATTTTTGGGGCAGGTATTGAGGAAAAGAAGGGCTGGGAGTTCTTTGATCGAGGAGAAGACTCCACTCTAGAAGGATTTATGTGCCAAGATCCGTGTGCTGAAATGAAAACTCTCCAGCCTGGGCTCTTAGAGCACATCCTTAAACCTCTCCTTGTGAAGAAACAGCAGCTGAACATGCCTTGGAAAATGTTAATTGGGCTCTGCGCCTCCGTGGTTTGAATCAGGGAGATGCTGATGCCTCATCCCAAGGGAATTCCCATTATTGGGCTCCCCAGTTCAATCAGCACCAGAGGCACCTCTTTTATTGGCAGATCTGGCTGATCAATGGAGCAGGCAGCTCAATCAGCAGCTGGTGAGGTTCAGTCCCCAGGGAGTGTGGAGAAGCTGCTCCTGCTCTGTGTATGCAGTGTGAGTGTGGAATTCCAGAAATGTTTATTGAGCCAGCAAAGGCTGGACTTGGGAATGGAATGACTTCTGTCTGAAATGGGATCTCATAACACCAGGATCAATAAAACCCTTATGCCAAGTGAATCCTAAAGGTGATTGTGTATCTCTGAGCTGTTTGCTGCCTGCTTTATGTTCTCAACTTGGTGCAGATACAAAAAACCCCCACTAAAACCTCTAATTTAAGTAAATTTCTTTTCATCTTGGCTTGATAAATGAAGCTCTTTTGAAGCTATCATGTACTTGAATACATTTAAAGGGTGACAAGGTCTTATCTATTTTGGAAGAGTGTGAGGTTGGAAATGATAAGATTTGATTTAATTTATATTTAATTTGCAATGCATATTCGTTTTGTATATATAGTTCAAATTACATGCTCATGTAGTATACATCCTTAATTTGTCCTGCATATTTATTTTGTAAATGGTATTAACTTTGGGTTTAATTTTTTCAAGAAGCAAGGCAGCTAAATATCACATTTTTTTGTCTTTATACCTGTGTTAGCAGGTGGGAGGCCGAGCTCTCTGGGCAGTTTGGAGATGTGGCTCCTCTCGGTTCTTCACGTTCTGTGAAACCACTTGGTGAGTTCTTCCTTCTTTCACTTCTAGTTCCATGATCTTTTAAACTCTCTGGCCTTGATGCAGAACTTTTTGGCATGTGTGTGAGACATCCAGGAGGAATTTTAATAGGAATAATTTTTTATCAATTCAATATGAGTCATAAATAATTGTTCAGTAGCAGAGTGTTCATTGCACTCTCCAAAGCTTCTTCCTTCCTCCATGACATTTTATGGAATGCTGACTGATCAGAAGGATTTTGAAATGACTGAAGCTTTCCTTCACCAGTTGTGAACATCTATGCATTATTAATCTATGCTACAAAACTGGTGAAGTACTCAGTTTATTTTCACAGCCGTGGAATACAAATAATTTTCACTCGTGAATGGGATTTCCTCTCACTCTACAGGGTGTTTTTTACACTGCAAAAGTTCTTCTAGACTTCTTGTATGTTTATAATTGTGTTATAAAAAAAGCAGAATCAATCATCTGGAAAGATTGATGTCAAAAGAAACTAAATAATAGCCTCAGTTCTTCATATTTTGTCTTGTTTCTGTACAAGAGCTGAAAACTCAAACTTGTAAATATGCATCTAAAGATGCCCAGTGCTAATTTTATTGTGTGTAGGATGGACTGAGAAAATCAACAAGGATTTGGGCTTTACAGTCTCTTTCTCATTAATACATTTTGGCTTCTGGAATAATGTACTGGGAGGATGGATCAAAATAAGTGTTGCAATGCATTTCCATAGACAGGAAAACACTGTCAGGAAAATTGCTTTATGTATATATTTATACACACTTAAAAAATACATATGCATGAAAATAGCAAAATGTGTCTCCTAGGCTGAATCAGTGCCTTAAGTAAGGACTGTTCAGGTGTTTTGACAAGGGGAGTGTGGGTCTGTGCACATTTACATTACTTCTGAAAAGCTTTAAAATGCTGCTTCTTCCATCTCGTTCTCACCTCAATTCCCAGTGAGCCTTTCCCATCCCAGTTCTGAGGTTCTAATCCCAGGGTGTTGGTGTGGGAAGAGACCTCATCCATGGCAGGGACACCTTTCACTGTCCCAGGTGATCCTTGTCCAGCCTGGCCTTGGACACTTCCAGGGATGGGGAGCCTGCACAGCTCTCTGGAGCTGCTCAAAACCAGGCTGCATGGTCCTGTAGCTCAATCTTCTGGGCTTGCCTCCTTTTCACTCATTTCCTGAGCAGTTCTGAGTCCTATCCAACCCTTAAAGATCAGATTATATTACTGAGAATTTCCTCTGCTTCTGTTGTTTTGCATCCTCAAAGAGGGCTCTGCCCCACTCTGCTCCTCAGCTTTCCCCACTTTTCTTTCCTTTCTCTGCTCTCTCCTTCCTCTTCTCCATTTTATCCTCCTGCCTTTGAGCTGAGCAGCAAATATCCTCATGATATTTACAGGAGGGGTAGTATTTGGAGAGCTCTTTGTTTGGTATTTCCATTGGAAATACCACAAGCAGTCATGTTTCCATGATATTTCCATTGACATTAACTTCAGGACGACTTCCTTTAATCAGGTTTAGTGGGGAGGAAGCTTCATATTCCTTGTCAGCTTTGTGTGTTTGCTTTGTCCCTTTTAAAATCATGTGGCAAATGAACCAGGAGGAAAAGATCACAATCAGTTGGCTTGTCTTTATTCAGAGTGAAAACTAAAACAAATGTAGCTTCAGCAGCAGCTCGTGTACAGGGAGAACATATTGAGGTGATTTAAATATTTATAGATGTAAAAATCTTCAGCTGCTGAAAGACTGCATGAAAGAAGAGACTTCTCCTAATGCTTGAAAACTAACAAATAATGTGACATGAGGTTTTAATTGTTGTCCAGGCATAAAATGCCTTATTTTAAGGCTTGACTTGTTATTTACTCAATCAACATAATCAACATTTATAGGCTAAAAATTCAACTTAATTTGTGGTCTTCTGCATAAAAATTCTATCAACAAACCAAACCACCTGGAATGTTGAATTTATTGAGAAAAAGTGGGCTTGTACTAGGACAAAACGTTAGTTTTAATCCTGAAGAAGTAGTAAATAGATTATATTGGACAAGAATTGAGAGTAATTAACTTCTGCATTTCCACTGTGCAGCTGCAGTGCATGGTGCCTGGAAGAATGGTTTTTGTGGAATTAGGCAGGAGACCTGGATTCTGTTCCTGGCATTTTCACAAATTTACTGAATTTCTCCAAGTCAGTCATTTAATCTCTGTAGTGAAGTAAAATAACTTCTCTACTTCATGGGAATATGAAATGAATATTAAATTAATGACTGGGGGAGCCAGGAGCAATGTTGGCTGTGCACATGTTTAGCTAAATCAATGCTTTAGGATGCACATTTGCATAAAACCATACTGGAAAATTAGTCAGAGCCAGCCAGGCAGTCTGGGTTTGGCCTGGGTAATGTTTTACCTTAATTTACACCTGACAGAAATTATAGGGCCAAATGGATTGGAAGGTGGCTGAAATATTGCCCAGTTTAAAAGGAAAGTGCATCTTATTGTAGCAGGTGCTTGGTAAAATACCAGTGAATCAAAATATTGGACCATTTGAAGTTCCTCAGATTCTTCCCAGGGACTTTGACAGGATTTGGGATTGTTTGGGAACATTGGTGTCCTGTGATGACTGGAATCCATCTGACAACAGAACCCTATTTTTACCCACAGTTTCCTGAAAGGTGAGCTCAACATGACACAGAAACACAGAGTAGAAGGAAAGATTAAAATATCTTGCAGTATTGAAACTGCAATGTGATTTCCAGAACAGGAGTTCCAATTTTATTTATGCTTTTAGAGGAGCTTTGGAATTTTCCTTTGATTTTATCCTGTAATTTTGAATCTTCCTGAAAAGCTCAGAAGTCCAAGAGTTCCTGTGAAAATCCAGCCAGTGCAAGGAACCTTTGAAGGAGGAGGGTAGGTTTAATGGGATATTGGGAAGGAATTGTCCCCGGTGAGGGCTGGAATTCCCAGAGAAGCTGTGGCTGCCCCTGGATCCCTGGAAGTGCCCAAGGCCAGGCTGGATGCGGCTTGGAGCGCCTGGGACAGTGGAAGGTGGGATGGGATGAGATGAGATGGGATGGGATTTAATGTCCCTTCCAACCCAAACCATCCTGGGTTTCTCCAAGGAGCAGGAGCACTGTTTTTCCAGAGGATAGATAGGAAAATGCCATTAGATAGGGAGAAGATAAGGATCTTGAAGCCTGGATAAGCTTTGGCTAAAGATTCTTCTGGGATGCTCCAGTCTCTTCAGCAAACTTGCTTTGCATCTTTTAATGCAGAACGTAGTGCCTTTGCATTAACATGCTGCAGTGTTCTTGTATGCCTTTTAATCAATTTTTTAATGAGAAGATAATTATGTTCTATACCTTTAATCTGACAGATCTGACTGAAATTGTCGAGCAGTTCCAGAAATTCCTGAGGAGCCTGCATGCAACCCATAGACCTGGAGAAAAGTCAGTTATACGTTTAACTCAGATTATTTTATGTTTTATTTTTCTACTTTTAACTCAGATTATTTTGTTTTACTTTTCTACTTTTAACTCAGATTATTTTATGTTTAATTTTCTTCTCGTTAATTCAGCCACCCCTAATGAGGAAATGAACCCCAATATTTGGAATTCGTGTGACTCACCTGCTTCTCTGCTGGCTTTCCTGCTTTTTGATGTTGCCATTGCCCAGCACATTGAATGGGGAGAAACTAAAGATTCCTTGGATCAATGTTCAGGTGATGGACCCTGAGCTCTGTGCTGTGATTCAGAGTCAGAACCAGCCTGGGGAAGTCAGAGGTGGCAGGGATGGTGTTTATTCCTCAGAAACACAAATGTCAGCAGCAGGAGGGTTATTTTAAACACTCCACCTCTCCTGACAAAGTTGTGACAGCCTGGTGAGACGTGTGAAGTCACAGGACAGCTTAATTGGAGATGAAGATTTGTGTCTGAGGGGGGGAACAGCAGTGACAGATCCAGCTGGAACCAGAGCTGGATCAGCTGGGTGAGAGCCTTTGACAAGACCCTCTCAATTTACTCCTTCTTCTCCTCCTTCTGCGCCCTCAGGGAGCTCAGCTGGTGCTGGTGCCTCCCCAGCACCTCTGCACACCCCAAGGTTCAATCAGTGACCTCTCCAGTCTGATCTCTGCTGGAAACACAGAATCCTTCCCCTGGGATGGCCTCCAGTGAAGCTGAAGAGATCAAGGTCATCTAAAGAGCTTATGCTCTCTCTTCCCCTCACTCTGGAAGGTACTTTGTAAACCACTATCATAAATTTTAAACTTCTGACTGGAAGGATGCCCAGCCAAATCTTTGAGTGATCAGATTAGTTTACATAAGACTTTTTTTCCCCCCTCACTTAAAAGAAAGTGCTGGGAGCTATCATTGAGGCATTTGCTTAATCAAAAGTGTTTCAAATGAAACAATTTTGTTGTCAGAAAATGAAGAAATGACAAAAAAAAAAAAAAAAAGAGAAAAAGCATGTAAAATGTAATTTAAGGAGGGGAAGAAAAAAATAATAATCTAGCAGTGCACTGTAACAGGATTTCCTTATCAACCCCTTCCCAGATGCAGTCACTGTCATTTAGGCCATGCCAGTGACTGGTCTCATGCCAAGCTAATACAAGTTGGTTCCACTTGTCACCCTTTCAATTTCCCAGCTGGACTCCTTTTTAAAGGGCATATTAGCATTATCAAAGTAATCGTTAAGATGTGTCTTGGTTTTCTTTTAAATCTGTTCTTTTTTGTTTGTTTGTTTTTGTTTATAAATCATATTAGTGGAAAAAATAATCAAGTGCTGGGAAGAAAAAAAGAAATGTTATTATCTTTGCATGGCATCAGATGTTATGCTCTCAAATTAAATGTATTTTCTTCTCTTTTGAGAAGAATGTGAGGTATCTTTTCTGACACAGAAATCACTTACACAGGGTGCTGAAGAATCCCTTTTGCAGTGCTGAATTCAAGTAATGTCTATCCCTGGTTATTAAATCAATTATCTGAGAAAAATACCAATGCCCATAACTTTTATAAGAGCCTAATTTTTGTATTCAAAATTGGAGATATTCCAAAATTCAATATCCAAAGCAACAGAAGATCTTACTTGCTTTTCCATTTATGTTATACATTTTAAAGTAATTTTTAATTTTTTTTTGTCATACCTTTTTAAAATTGCAGTGTTAGAGAGGCCTTGTTGGTGATGTTCTGTTCATATATTGTATTTGCTCTTCTTTCTTTAGTGCTTACTGAGATAATTAATGAAAATCTCTTGGTTACCCAGAGACATCCTGGAGACAGGAAGTGGCCTTTGGGAAGGAAGGATGAGCATGATGCCTCAGGTTTGAGCTTTTGTATTTTTTGGATTTCTGATTCTGTGCTGCTTTAGTGCGTGGGTCTGAGCTTCACATTATGGGATGGTGAGCTGTGTGCACAGAGCAGGGAGACAAAACAATTCCTGCTCCAGCTGGGCACCAAGGACAAATGACCCAAATCTCAGCCCAGGAGCACAAACCCCGTGGGCTGGAGAGAGAAAAACAAGCAGGGTGGGACTGCCTGGGCTAAAGCTGCAATGGGACAATGAACTGCAAGGTGCAAATGGAGCAGAGCTGATCCCAGGGACAGACCCCGGCAGCGCTCGTGCATTTTGGGGCCATTTTGGTTCATCTTGGGTGCAGCCCTGGCTGGGCTCTGGTGCTGCCCAAGGTGCATCCATGGAGGAGATCCTTTGGGTAAATCCCTGCTTTATTCTGGGACTCTGCCCAGCCTCTGCTCCAGGGCAGCCTGCACAAGGCATCAAGCAGAGGTGGCTCCACTGAGGAACCATTTTCAATATTGAATACTGACAATTACTATTCCCAGAGCTGTTCAGTGTCAGGATGCTCTGGGAGCTCAGCTGGAAAGGAAAGTTGTCCTCCTGGATGAGATGAATGAGGCTGCTGAGGAAGAGGGAAAACTGGATTTAATATGTAGAATTATTTGGGTCTCTTTATTTTAGCATGTTCTGTATTGGAAACGATGTAACAAATACATTTCTTAAATCTTTCTTCTTTTGTCATTTCCCTTTTGTTTTCCTCTTTTTTTCCCTTTGTATCCAAATGACCTGTTTCCATCCTTAATGAGATAACCTCTTTTGTTAATGATTTCAGAGCTGAGTGGGCTCCTGCTGATTGTGCAGCTACAGAAATATTTCCACCTGAGAAGGAGTTGGAAAGGGAAGAGGTTGCTGAGCCCTTTACCTGCTGCTGAATTTCCAGACACAAACTCAGCCTCTCCCTTCTTTCCTTCAGCCACTCCCTTCTCCCCCTTCTCTGGGCATCAATCTTTCTGAAAGAAAAACTTCCCTTGGCAAGAAAATAATCCATTGCTTGCTTTATTTTAACCTTTCCTGTCACTTCCCAGATCATTTAATGGTGGGAAATTTTATTTCATCTGTCCATCCATGTATAAAATTATCTCACTAAAGGCTGCTATTTTTCTCTTCTCTGTTTTTCCATTAAGTACCTTGAAGTCAGGAAAATTTTGCCAGTAAAACACCAGGACTAATGAATACTGCTGATATTTATTCTTACTTTCACTTGAGTAAATCTAAAGGAATTCCTAGAGAATTGATGGGAAATTTGCTGCTTATCTCCTCAGTATTTTATTTGTATTTGAGTAAAAACATTCAACTTAATTCCTATCACTTTAACAACATTTTTAAAATATATTCAAGTTTTCCTGTTCAAAAAAGTATGAGAAATGTGAAGTAAAGGTGCCACAAGTCAACTAAAGATTAACATAATTGTAGAGAGGTTTTATAAAAAAATAACACAGATTTTCAGTATTAGATTTACAGGTGCAAATTCTGTTTCCATCCAAGATGATGTCTAAGCTTAATTAATTTTAATTTATGGGATGGCACTGCTTCAGTGGGCATATTTTTGCTCTTAATGCCCAGCTGGATGGTTTTGAATTATCACACAACTTTTTCACCCGATGCTGGAACAAATAAGTATCAAAGCACAAGTCAGATTAATCTTGTGTTTTTAGAGCAACTGCCTTAATCTGCCTCAGAGAGAAAAATCAGTGTACTTGTTATCATATTTGAGCAATCCATTATGAGATGTGCCTGGAGTTTCCACAGACTCCATTTCACATTGCCTTGATTGCATTTGAATACTGCTTGTTCTCCTGAGAGCCTGCCTGGATTAGTTTTATGATAATTCTCAACTCTTCTACCTGCAAAAGGTGAAATTTGGCATTGCTGGGGAGGTGCATCCATCCAGTGTTTGCCATTAGAGAGCTCCTGTTTGTTAATTTGCACACAAAATTTGCTGGGGCCCAGCTCAGCCCTGCAGTGCATGGGCAGGAATTCCAGGGAATGTCTTGCCAGAGTGATGCCTTAGGATTTGAGCTTTTATATTGTCCATATATTTTTAATACTGCAGTTCTATAGTGTGTAACTCTGAGCTCCACACCCAGTGCCAGCTGCTGCTGTCCCATTTGGGGCAGACACAACAATTCCTCTCCAGGCCTGGCAATCAAGGACACCTCACTGCCTCAGGGCCCAGAGATGGAAACAAAAGTGAGCTGGGGCAGCAAACTGGGGCTCAATGCCTTCATTACCTGGAGCTGGAATTGGAAGATGAGCCCCCAATATGTCCTGCAGAGCTCCCCTGCACCTCCTCAGGAACCGCGGCCTTGCCTGGCACTGCTGTTACCCCTGAGCCCTGCAGGGACAGGGGGCAGTTTGGTGACATTGTCCAGGTCATCCCTCATGCCTTAGGGTTCTGGTTTTTATATTTTTTCATCTATTTGTAACCCTGTGATTCTTTAGTGTGTGACTCTAAACTCCATGTACTGTGCCAGCTACTGCTGTCCCATTTGGGGCAGACACAACAATTCCTCTCCAGGCCTGGCAATCAAGGACACCTCACTGCCTCAGGGCCAGAGATGGAAACAAAAGTGAGCTGGGGCAGCAAACTGGGGCTCAATGCCTTCATTACCTGGAGCTGGAATTGGAGGATGAACCCCCAAAGTGCAAATGGCCCAAAGTTATAAAAGTGTGAAAGCCGTGAGCCGTGGGGCAGTTTGGGTGTAGGCCCTGGGGGGCTTGGGCTGCCCTGGGTGAACCTGAAGGGCTTCAATCAACAGAACTGCTTTTTATTACTTTAATTATTTTTATTCTTAATTAATTTTGTCTTTTATTCTTAATTAATTAATTTTGTCTTTTATTCTTAATTAATTTTGTGTTTAGGTAGTCCCAACCAGGCCTGAAGAGGAGCCACCAGTGGGGCAACAGGATGGAATTGGGCCTGCAGCTCTCCTGTCCCCCCTCCGTGTCCCACAAGATCCCTCTGGGCTTCTCCTGTGGCTTCAGAAGGATTTAGGATGGGATGACAGGAGAGTGAAGTGAGAGATATCACAGGTTGGAGCAGGGACATTGAAGGGGTGGCAGAGGAACAATTTCTGGGCTGGTTTGGGGACATCAGGCACAGACTGAGCACTGGCTCCATGGAGGTGCCTCCTTGGGCAGCCTGGGGCAGGGATTCTGTGCTGGGGCCAGAGAGAAAGGGCTGGATCTCCCTCAGCTCTGGGTTTTTTGGGCATGCTGGGCCAGTAGTTTTCTCTTTACTGCGAGTTTAATGTTTATTCCTCCTTTTGGTTTTCAGGGCAGGGACAGCACAAGATGAGAAGTCACGAAGTGGATGGAAGAGAAAACAGCCTGGAGCTGGCTGGGCAGGGGGAAGATAAATTTTCTACCTCACTATTGAGGGTTGTTTCCACAGAAGGATGCTGTGTTTGGCTCAGAATGGGCTGTGCTCCACAGGCAGCAGATAAAAGGAGCAGATTTTGTGCTCCACACCTCTTCAGGCTGCAACACCCTCTCTGTCTTCAGCCTTCTTGGAGTCTGGCCTCAGGCCACTGTGCTGTTCTGTCCAGGTAGTGCTGGAGATGAAAGAAAAGGCTGTTCAGAAAACTTAGCTGCTTTATAAAAACCTTCTAACTTGTGCTGGTTACTTGGGGGCCAGGAATGGCCTTGGCTGGGAGAAGCAAAGCAGACCTCCCTCAGTTCAGAGCATCAGAAAATAAAAGATTTAAAGTTGTCAAGAGTCCTGTCCCAAGGCACAAAATCAATTTGCACTGAAAGCCAGGCACAGCCAGCAGAGGCTGATTCTGGAGATGGGAGGAGCAGGGAAAAGCATTAGGGCCTCATCTTTGAGGAACTTCAGGAATAATTGCTGCCATGGGAACCCAGTGCAGGGCAGTGTGTGCTGAACATGAGCGGCCTGAACATTTGTAGGATTTGCAGCTGAGAGGTGTGCAGCTCTCCCAGATCCTCACATTAATGCTCATAGTTAAACAGAGAATTTTGGGCTTTTCTTTATTGATCCAACGTTTTTCTTGAGTGAAAGGATTGACTGAAGCAGGTCTGCTTTGATCTTAGTACATTTTTTTTTTCTTTAACTGTTTTGGGGGCTTTTTTTTTCATTTTGACTGGATGCAGGAAAATCCTGTATTAATGGATTAGCAATAATGCTGAAATAATGTGCAATTAAGTTACAATTTGCTTTGCTGCACATGAAGCAGTGGCATTATCCAAGGATGAGCATTATTTCAGCACAATCTCTGTTGAATTCTCGAGTGTTGGGTTTTGGTTGGTTTGAAGTTCTGTTAGGAGTAAGATACTCAAGGTCTACTCATCCTCCCACCAGACAGCTGACAGCAGATGCTGAAGTGGCTTTTCCAAACATCTTCATCTGGAAAGAGAGTGACTTCTCCCTTTTCTTCTTTCTTAAGGCCCCAAGGGAATTTTGGAAATCCTTGGGGGAAGAAAAAAAATAAAAGACAGAATAACTGGAATATTCCACAGTCTACAGTGTAATTGGAGCCACATAGAAATGCATCTGTTAGCTGGAGAAAAGAAATGTAAAGAGACACTGGCACTCGTGTTCTCTTGGCCCAAGCTCAGCATTAGAATTCCCTTCTGTGGCCCCATCCTGGAGAAGTGTTAAATGTGTTTTTCAGGCTGGATTTCCACCCTCTTTTGGTCCCCTGGTTTGTGAGGTATTCAGCAATTCCAAAAGCCCAAACCCCAGCTGTGAGTGGGGCCTGGGTTCCCCAGCTCAGGCTCTGTGACTGTGGCAGCTCAAAAATGCATTTTTCTCCCAAGTTACCAGGATTTAAAGTGGTGGGTTTGCTCCTGGCCAGGAACAAACTGCTCTGGGTGTTGAATAGCAGCTCCTTATCTCCAGATTCCCAGATGGGCTCGTGGATGTCCCACTTCTGATGGTTAGCATTGAATAGCAAGTTTTGCAAATGATTCTTGGCAGGAGCACTCATCACATTTCTATTGAGATTTATCTCCGCAGCTGAGTTTTCCTTTGCTTTTTTTTTTCTCTGTACCATGCAATTAAATGGATGACCATCCTATGCAGAAGGAAATGCTTCTATCAGGGATGAAAAGAACTCAGAGTGAAGCCAGCCACACACAGCACTGGGTTTTAAGCCAGCTTTACATCAGTTTTCAGAAGAAATGAAAAAAGAAATGCATATGTTAGGTATTCCTGGGCTCTGAGATACCACACATATTTTCCTAGGACACGTGCTCATAAATGTACTGCATTTTAACTCATCCTTTTGGACTGCAAAAATACGCTAAAAGGGGGAAAAAACCAGGAGTTCTCAGTTTCTGTCATTAGGTAATGAGAACCTGTCTGTTGCCTTGCTGGCAGCAGTAAATATTTCCTGTCGAGTTCTTTATTGCCATTTGAACAGCAGGACTCCCCAAACTGCCTGGGCACTGCATTTTGTTGTGCAAGAGAATATTCAGAGGCACTCTATTGATTGGAGAGCCCTGCTCTATTTGCCAAACTTAGCATGTCTGTAAGTCTGCATTTTCCTAAAGTGTTTGGAGAATTGAAATAATTGGAAACGAATGAACAAACCTGAATATCACTTAAGCTGTGTTTCTGCCCATAGAGGATGCACCCTTGGAGTTTTTTGGCCAAACAGAAATTTAAAAATTAGGAATTTGACTCGGGAGAATGTTTCCAGAATTCTGGAGGATTCACTGTGGACGCTGCTGGTTTTTGGGGAGGATGAGGAGATTTGCAGGCTGCTCAGGAGCTCTGAACTTGGGATTTTTCCTTGAGGTGTGCTCAGCAGAAATGGGAACTCTGCTGTCATTTGCCAATAGGTGGCACGAGTGCATTGCCGAGGTTGGCAGGTACAGACTGCAAATAAATAAATAAATGTCTGTGTTTAGCTGGGGGATCAGCAGAAGGCACCGTGTGCATGTCAGCAGTCACTGGTTCCCACCCAGAAACCACTGGCTGCTCTCTGACACCTGCTGCCAGGGGTGAAAGAGGTATTTTTGTTACAGAACAGAGAAAAATCCAGCAAAATTAATGCATAATTGTTATAGCAGACAGGAATGGACTTCATGTAAAGCTGTGTGAAAAAGGAGTGACCTGAAATCAACCACAGCAGCATCACACACACCAAAAGAGATATTTTCTTATCAATTAATAAATTGAATTTATGACTAGTCAGAAAGAAACAAAACCAAGCAGTAAAACCAACTGAAAACTCAAGCTTTAATAGAGGCCAGGTCTAAACCCTGCCCAAGGCTACTGAAAAAATAATCAGGTTTATTTGAAATTGTGCAACAGTTGGAGCATAAATCTCTGCTCTGCTTGGGTGTGGGGACTTCATTCAGAGGAGCTGCAGGATGGAAGAGTAGCACTTTATGGGGGGAAAAGTGGAAGTGGTGTGGTCATTTACATGGAAGTGCAGCCACTGGAATTGTCCCTGCAGGCTTTAATCCAGTCTTTCATTGGATTTCAGTGTCCCCTTGTGCCCTGATCACCAGGCTGAAGCCACCTCTTCCCTTTGGCACACAGATTTCAGCTTGGGATGTGGAGGCAAGGAAAAGTTCACAACTAACACCAGCAGAGTGAAATATTTCACTGTTTCATGAGGGTTTTTTTTTCAGGACTTTCTCAAGTGTTTTCCTGGCTGTGGTCTCTCAGAGATCTCTCTGATCACTTTCTAAAGATGATTTACAGGTTGAAGAGCAGTTACCAGGCTACAAAAATCCTCCTTTGAGATTCTTCACCCTGTGTTCCGCCAGTGGTCAATGAGAGGGTGAGAACTCCATCTGCCTTGGAAGGGAATTGATTTGTGGGGTAGGAAAGGGAGCAAAGTGTTTGGGAAGTGCCCCTAGAACGATTTTATTCCTTGCCTAGATGTTCCTTTCCTTCACCCAAGATGAACCGAAATGGCACAAAATGAACCCAAAATGGCCCCAAAATACACGACCAGTTACGGGGTCTGTCCCTGGGATCAGCTCTGCTCCATTTGCACCTTGCAGTTCATTGTCCCATTGCAGCTTTAGCCCAGGCAGTCCCACCCTGCTTGTTTTTCTCTCTCCAGCCCACGGGGTTTGTGCTCCTGGGCTGAGATTTGGGTCATTTGTCCTTGGTGCCCAGCTGGAGCAGGAATTGTTTTGTGTCCCTGCTCTGTGCACAGAGCTCACTGTACTTACTATTCTTATAGGAAGCTCAGACCCACACACTAAAGCAAGACCTGAAAAATATAAAAAAATAACCTGAAAAATATAAATATATATATATAAATATATATCAAAATATTAGATAGATAGATAGATAGATAGATAGATAGATAGATAGATAGAAAAAGAACCTGAAAAATATAAAAGCTCAAACCTGAGGCATTGCCCTGACAGGCAGCAGTGGCAGAGCATGACCTGGCGCTCAGGAAAACAAACTGAAACAGGGATATTTTTTTTGTGATTTTTTTTTTTTTTTCTTGTCTAGGCTGAGCCTCCTGCTGCAAATTTCTGGGCTTTTTAACTTGCTGTGCTACCTGTCAGTCTCGGAACAGATGCACAGCCCTCAGGCTCTCGGAGCCTGCCAGCTCCTGGCATCCTGCTGGGAGCTGTGGGAGGACTTTGAGGGGGAACCAGGGCAGCCTAATAATAGCAGCAGCATCCAGGGAGCCCTGAGCCTGCACAGAGGCAGGAGAGGGAACCTGGAGCTCGGCTGGTCTGCAGCCAGCACAGGGATGGGGAGCAGGAACCACGGGGCACTGACGGGAGCGCTTGCTTGGCAGCAGGATGCTGAGTGCCTCGGCCAGGAGAAGCAGATGTTTGAGTTTCCCCAAAGCTGGAAGGAGCTGGGGATCTGTAAAAATAAACTTTTGGAAGCTGGCGTGTTGCTGCTCAAAATGGGCTGGGTCTAATTTAGTGTTTGAGTAAAAGCAGAGGGGTAGAAATGTGTATTTCCTGTATTTTCTTTCGATTTCTATTTTTTTCTTTGTGTCTTGACTGGAAGTTTTGTAGTTCTTTATCTTAAAAATTCCTGAGGGTTCATTTCAGCTGTCTGGTCATATACCAGGTGTTATTTGAGTGAAGGCATTGTTGGGGTGGTAGATACAATATAAAGCTGTTGCAGACCTTTTCCTTCTGCTCCTTTAACAGGAATCCAGCCTGGGTGACACCATGGGACAGCTGAGTGACAATGCAGGTGAGATCCTGATATTCCATACAAAAGTGCTGAGTAGGGAGTGGGATGGATGCTGTGACACTGAGAAAATCCTTCCCATCTGACCACCTTGGCAGGTATAGTCACCAAATGGTTTCTTTTTGGTTATTTTTAGGACGCAGCTGCTTTAAAATTTAAATTTTTTCCAATGATGACTCCTTTTTAGAAAAAAAAAATAATATTGAGATTAGAATTGACAAGACATGAGGAGAGAGAAATCAATATTAATATAGGCATCAGAACATTTTAATTTTGGCCATTTAATTTTTAAATTTGAAGGAATAATGGGAATTGTTGATCAGAAACACCATCTGCCAAGGCAAGCTCCCTCAGCTGGTTATGGCAAATTGAGCAATGGTAAATTATTCCTTATTTATTTCTGGTTCTGGAAAGAATCCCACAAATTATTCTTTTGTAAAAATTATTAATACATTTCTCCAAGCCATTCGTGCCTTTCCTTACCTCCCAGTGTTCTGTGCATTAGGAAGGGATGGAGCAGATTTATTTTCCAGAACTGGGGGAGGATCCTGTGTCCTGTGAGGGGAAATGGGGATGGAAATGGAGCTTTGGGCAGAGCAACGTTGGGATAAAATCCAAAAACTGTCCCTGTGCTGATTGCCTGGGATGTCCCTTTTCAGTGGAGACTCTTTAGGAAAACATCAGCAGCAATGCTCAAATCTGGACTGCAGTGCTTTCCTTTTGAGAACTTCAGTCAGGAATTCATAAAAATTAATGGGGAAAAGATCCTAAAAGTGAAGGGAGAGGAGCTGTGTGCTGGCAATGCTGTTGTCATATGTGTTCCCACCTTTTCTGGGGGGACCTGGCTCTTCTAAAGCCTCAAACCGCAGTTTTGGGCTCTTACAAAGATTACAGTTATCTTTTTCCTAAAAAAAAACCAAACACACACACACAAACCACCCCCCCCCCAACAAAAAAACAACCACAACCCCCCCCAAAACCTCATGTTTTTTTCTGCAGATCTTTTTCAGACCAGTGAATTTTATTTGGTTAAAAATGTCCCCCCACATGCCTGGGGTGGTGGTGATGAAATATAGAGTCTCCAGCATTTTCAAGGCCAATTAATTTTGTAATTAACTGAAGTATACTTGAAAATATAAAACATTCATTTGTGGAAGTTGGTCTGTTTCCAGTTATTGCTGGATTCATTTGGCAAGTCATGTTTTTTAAAGTAGAAAATGAAATTTCTCGTGCAGAATGATAAATTATTTCCCTTCCATGCAAGTCTTTAAACTACTTCTATTTTACATCAGATTTTGTTGTAATTTGTTGTGTTTAGATTGGCACCATCTCCACTGTTTCGATTAAAAAGTGTAATTAATTTGAAATAAAGTTTCATTATGGTTTTCAGTGCTTGATTCCAAAGAACTTCTAATTTCCATCAGTTTCTTAAGCACTTTTCCTCAATGGCCCCTGGTTTGACTCCTGCAAAATAACCAGGCCCCATCCCCACCAGCAATGTGCCAGCAATGCTCATTGCCTGAAGTTGAAATAATATCAAAGTATTTAGTGATGTTCCAGTTCCCTTGTAAATTAAAATAATAATGAAAATGTTTTTTGCAATTTGCAAATGATCCTGTATTTTTTTTCTAGAATTTTCTGTGTGTATATATATATATATATTTTGTCACTGGTGTAGGAAAAAATGGTTTAACTTCTGCTACCAAAATTAATGTCAAAACTAATTGACCTTCATAGGCAGATAATTTTATGCTTCTTCAAACATGGTCTGTCGGATCACCCCATGAATATTGTATTCATTTCACTTTTCAGAAATTACTTTTTCCCTCCTTCTAAAACTCCTGCAGTGACTTCCCAGAATAAAGAGGAGAATTATGGAAATCTTAATGTTCTCATCTTTTTTTTTCTTTTTGGTTGTGGAGTCAACATTGAACTGTGTGAAGCTCACGGTGAAATGAAAAAATGGGGAGGCTTCCACTTGGAAAAAGGTGGTGTAAAAAGAGAAGTTGTATTTAATGTGGAGAGTGGTTTATTTCTTTTTTTAGAGGTTTTGGTGTGTGGAATAGCTGATGTGGTTTTCTCAGATTGGGTTTCTTTATATATTTGCAAAGAGAAAATGTAGGATGGAAAAAAGGAAGGAAGGAAGGAATCTCCTATAAATTTGGAGAGTTTTCATGTTTTGGAAGGTCCCTCCAACCCAAACCACTCTGTGTTGATCCAGTAGCGAAAAAAAAAAGCAACAAAAAATTCAGCCCTGTTGTGTTTGATGGCAGCTCCTTAAATGATAGCAGATTCATGCCTCTATTGGGTTTTTAATGCTGTATTTATCACATCATCTTTATGGGGCTGTCATTAGGGATTCACTGCGCCTTCCTCTGTACATCAGGGCCTCCAGGAGTTCATAACTCAGCCCTCCTAATTTGTGACACTCTGAAACCCTGCAAATAAATTGTCCCTCTGTATGCAAGTTGTCCTGGGTGTTTCAGGAGCTGGAGTTGATTGAGTCCTTTGAAACCCACAAAGGGTCAGACCCAAAAATCCCCAAACATTTTAGACTTCAAGCAGTGGAATTCAAACTCATGGCCCCAGTCCCTTGCTGAGGCACTGTTTATCTCCAGAAATTCCTCTTTTTTTGCCTAATATTTATTATCTTTGCTCCAAAAATAGGATTGTGTGTCTCCAAGTCTGGAGGACTGGATCTGAGAGAAGATCAGGACGTGTCTGCATGGACAGACAAATGAGGAAAGCCAAAGTGAGTAATAGTAATAGTAGTAATAATAATAATAATAATAATAATAATAATAATAATAATAATAATAATAATAATAATAATAATAGTGTTATATAAAAATACCAGAAATTTTAATAAAATTACGCCTATTCTAGTAAAGGGAAGATCTGGTTTGTAGCTCCCTTCCCAGACATGGGAAATATGAAATTTAACAATTTTAGAAGGATATGTAGTCTTTTTAAGAGTATTTAAGTGCTACCATGGTGCTGGTCCAATATCTGGTGTGGAATCTGGTGCTGTGAGTGGGAACTGATGGATCACAGGGGATGGGCAAGCACAGAGAACCTGCTTTGGTAGTCACTATTCTGAAAATCCCATGAAAAGCTAATGAGAATTTGGGGTTTTCCAAAATTGGAACAACTTTTGCCTGAAAAAATCTCACTGAAATGAGGTTTGATTAAAAACCTCATGAAAGAGTTAAATCAGTCAAGGGTTTCACCATGGCCTGTGATTCACTGGTGAGGTTTTTTAAGCCCTTTATATGTATAAGGGATTGAGATTTCCATTTTTGATGGGTTTGCAAAGCAGCAAACCAAATGTTGCTACCTGTGCAGGCCTTGATAAACTCCCTTCAAGCTCTTGTCATGCAAAAGGTTCTGAGCACAAGGAGGAACATTGCATATCTCTGCCTGCCAAGAGGATCCTTGGCAAGCTGTGCCTGAGCAATTCTGATTTGTTTCCATTTAATTAATGAACACTTTCCTGCTTTGTGATTATTGTCCTTGCCTGAAGTTGTTCCCATTATAGAGATGAAGAAATAGTTCTTGACATTAGTTTCTACCTGCTTTGTAATTTGTTACACCATCAGGGACCTGCAGCTTGTCCTTGCTTTGAGTTCCTATTAATTCTGTTTATTTTTGTCTTTTATATGATTTCTGTTTTGTCCTTCACAGTTTTAAAAAAAAAATCTTAGCACTGGTGTTCTTTTATTGCTAATACAAACACCTTTCATCTTTTTTCCTTTGTCATGGAATAGATTTCTTTGATTGAGGTGGGAGGCTCTCTTCTCCTAAATTTTGTACCTCTTCCAGGAGCTGTTTGTGCCACATAAGCATGTTAGATGAAGATATAAAGGGAGATAAATTAACACAGGCATTTACTGAGTACAGAAAAGGAATTCTCCCATTTTGCTGTGGGTTTTGTATCTCTGTTCTGCTCCCTTGAAGGTTCTTATTGAAGTTGGGTTGTAGGATTTGGGCAAGTGGAGATCTTGGGTGTGGGGTGAAGAGCCCAGGATGTGGTTCAGAGTCATGGAATGGTTTGGGTGGGGAGGGACCTCAAAGTGAGCCCTGGAGAGGCTGCCTGGAACAGAGGCTGGACAGAGTTGGAGAATAAAGTGGGGATTTATTGAAAGGCCTTCAAAGGATGCACCTTGGGCAGCACAAGAGCCTGGTTGAGGTTAGACCCAAGATGGACACAAGGATGGACAGCGAGTCACGAGTTTTCACACTTTATACGTTTTGGTCCATTTCCATTGGGGTCATTGTCCAATTCCAGCTCCAGGTTGTGCAGTCCCACCCTCCCAGTTTCTCCCCTCCATCCCCTGCTGTTTGCACTTTTGTGTCCTTGGTTCTGGGGCCGGAAAAGGGAACTGGTAACAATTTATATGGAGTTCAGGGTTACACACTAAGGCAGTACAGAATCTGGAAAATACAAAAACTAAATCTTAAGGCATCAAAAGCTGCTCTCATTGCAAGCCTGCCATGGACAGGGACACCTCCCCCTTGAGTCTGGAGCATGAGGGATGACAGAGAGACGTGGCTGGAGCACAGTGCTGGGGACAGCTCGGGGGGTGGCTGCCAACAGCCGGCAGAGCCGTGCCGTGTTCTCCATTTGTAAATTATCAATAAATGACTCCCACAGTCAATAGATAAATCATTCACAAAGAAAACAGCAGGTTCTAATCATCTCCAGATTAATGCCTTCCTGGCAGTGCCTGTGCTAACACAAATAATTGCCTTGGCATGTGCCAAGCTGTCCTGCGGATTTCAGCAGCACGAGGCTGCCCTGGGCGAGCTGTCAGCCACAGGTAACACAGATCCCTCACCTTTTTGGGGCTTTAAACCCTGTGTCCCAAAAACTCCATGCAGAACAGAGAGCTCTGGTTATCCTGAGGGGGAGGGTTGGCTCCCATCCAGTGATGGATGAGAACATGTCCTGGATTCTAAACTATGTGCGTATTCTATTTGTCATCTGTCAGAGCTGGGGCAGTTCTCTGCTGTTCATTGGGAGTTTTCTTTATCTCTCCCACAGCCAATCCTCCCTCCAGGAGATCTCTGCTGTCCATGGCCAGTGAGGGTCCCTGCATGGCTGAGCCAATCCCATCATCCCATGGGGAGATGCTCCGCCCAGGGGAGGAGCCAAGCATTCCTACCTGGGTACAATCTGAGCTTTGGGACAACACAGCAGCCTTTGCCCCCAGCATTCCCAGAGGAGCAGCTTTGTGCTGCCCTGCACTCCCAGAGGAGCAGCTTTGTGCTGCCCTGCACTCCCAGAGCAGCCCAGGCCCATCTGCAGCAGCCCTGGAGCTGCAGAGGAAAACTCCCCCCTTGTGCAGGATCCCTGCTGCAGCAGAGCCACAGCTGGCACTGCAGGAGGGCTGAGCCCCCACGGGATGGGGCTGGGACACCGCCCTGGCACACAGGGGGCAGGGACTGCTCTCACTCTGGCAGTGTTATTGCATTTTTATTTAAATTTTCCTAGAAAGAACTGTTATTCCTATTCCCATATCTTTACCTGAGAGCCCCTTAATTTCAAATTTATAATAATTCAGAGGGAGAGGGTTTACATTTTCCATTTTAAGAGAGGCTCCTGCCTTCCTTAGCAGACACCTGGCTTTTCAAACCAAGACAGCACAACATTCAAGCTTAGCTTGAATCCAAGCTCAGCTCTGCAGGATTTGTTTCCATGTCCCTTTGGAAACTTGGGGGATGTTACTGAAGTGGGGCGGTTGGTTCAAATGAAAAAAAAAAGAATAATTCCCAGCAGGAGCTTTCTCTCACACTCTTATTTGAATGCTTGAATATGGATATGTTAGAATTTGATCTTGTTTATTCTCTGCACATAATTCATCCTGCTTTACTCTGAATATATTATTTGAGACCAGCAGAAGGAAAACTTGTTTGCATGAGCGTGGCTGGATTTTCTGGCTAATAGGGCAAATTCAGTGCCAGGGGACTGGCAAGGAGCAGACTCAGGGACATTTGAAGCCTCTGTGAGACAAAAAGAGGTCACGTTAAATAAATGTGTGCGTGAATGTTTCCTCCACAGGGCTGGTGACAGTTTCATAATACTGAAATCCTGTGAAAGCTAATGAGAATTTGGAATTTTCCAAAATTGGAACAACTTTTGCCTGAATTTCTTGAAATCTCACTGAAATGAGGTTTGATTTAAAACCTCATGAAAGAGTTAAATTAAAAATAGCCACTGAGGTGTGAGTTTTCCATTTTGAGCCTTTCTCCTTTTGGGAACAGGTTTGTTGGTCCTCACATGTGCTGACAGATTGCAGAGCTGCAGTGGCAGCTTGAAGTGCAGTTTATCTTTTGGAATTAAAATGTCTTCAGGAGAGAGAAAAACTGCTTGTTCCTCTCTCTGGATCCAGCAGTTTTGTCATTGCAAACTCAAATATTAAGGGAATAGTGGTTAGGCAAAGTAAAATCTACTGTTGTTTTGACATAGACAAAAATAATTTAAATACTTTATAAAAAAAGACTTGGTCATGAGAGTATGATAGAATAAGATTGTTAATTCAGCAAATTCTTTAAGGAAAATGGGTTTTTTTGGGAGCCTTCACGAGAGATTGGCCTCATCTTCTCTGGGATTCTTTCCAACAGATGTTTCTCAGTGAAGAACCCGTGGATGCAGCTGCAGGAGGATTCCCTCTTCCATCAGGAGAGGCTGGGAGCATCTGAAATGTTTTCAAAAATCAGATGTGGAGATCCTGTGATCTCCATCATCCTTTGTTTCTCCCTTGATTTATGGAATCTGTTTTGCCTTGAAATATTACATTTTTTATGACTCAAACCACATTTCTGGTGTCAGTGGTCAGAGGTTCCCAGACAGAGGAATACAATGTTCTGCAGAAGGATGAAATATATTTAGCCTTTGTTGGGGAAGCTTTGGTGCAACTTCAAAATCTAAGGACAGGAGCTGCTCAAACCTTTAAAGCACATGGAGAAGATTCTGTGCCTCTTAATAAATTCTAGTGATGAGAGAACAAAGAATGGAAAATCCAATATTTAATCCTTGGCCATGTCTGAATTATGGAATCTCAAGGCATAAACACAGTTCAGTATCATTTTTTTAATCTATTTATATAGTAAGGTCATAGATTTTGAGTAGAGTGCTTTTAATAAAAGTTATTGCTTTTATTTAATAGCTGAAAAAAAATCTTAATTTTTCTTGTTTCTCATTTTAACTCCTCAGTTAGTTAATCCTCACTTTAGTAATTATCCTTCTAGACTTTAAACCCACATTCTTAAATGTTGCTGTGATCTTTTTTGGTAATAAATGACATTAAATCATGTCCATAGACATCTCAGGTGAGGTCAGAAAATACTGGCATTTCACAGGAGGTTGTGACAAGAGAACAAAACTTTAAGGAAACTGTGCTGTCACCTTGATGTTATTCCTTGGCATTTTTGCTGCAGAGCCATAGTTAAAACTCCAAGCTTGTACATGCTCTGCTAAGAAAGTCTCCTTTCATATGAAATTTGTGGGTTTTTTTTAATATTATTTCCATTTTATTTCAATTTATGTCTTATGAAATACTTTTTTTTCCTTTAGAAGCTCATAATTTCCTTTTTTTAATCAGAAATCCTGATCTTTGTGGGTTATGAATTTATGTTGTAAAATAAGGTGCTGATTTTTCCTCTTAGCTGCTGGTAATGGTATAATATGAACTAAGTTATTTCCAGCTTGTTCAAATTGAGCCACAATTGTATTCTGGAGATGTGCTGCTTTTCTTCTGGGGTTTGTTTTATTGTGCATTGGGAAGTTCTGACTGAAATCAGCAAAAATATTGATCAGTATTGCTTGTGGCGTGGCATGGATTTGGCTGCTCCATCCCATGGGGAGTTTAACCAATAATTCAGGAAGAAAAAGTCACCTTTATGGGATGATTCACATCTGCAATTTCTCTCTGGAAACAGCCTTTTGATCAAAACTTAAATTGAAATGTAATAAATAGAAATAACCAATAATCTTTCCTCACTTGTGGAACTGATGTTAAAAGAAACCAGTTAAATCCTGTGACTGATTGTACTGATGCCTGGAACCAACCAGAACATTACAGCCCCTTTTATCAGTGAATAATTCATGTCCTATGAGTGAAAAACCAAAAAAAATCCAAACCAAGGTGGGTAAATATCTGTGCTTAAGAGTTTAACAGCTCATCTTTTGGGTAAGACTATTATAAAGTCATTTGGAGGGGGAAGCTCATACATAAAAATGAATGTTGCCATGCAACAAGTGCTAAAGAAAGAACCACAAGATTTAAGCCGTAATTAATTTCCCATAGCAGCTGGGAATGTTCAGGAATAAGGAAATTTGGAGGCAGCAGTGTTAATTAAGGCTCATTTGCTAGAAATCTCTGGCCTGTAATTGATAGCTTTGATGTGTGATGTGATAAGAAGTCCAAGTGATGTTTGCCATGATTGTAGCAATTTCTGTGCTGTTTACTCTTTATGCAAGAGAATTCTCTGCTCCTCTGATTTGCTGGAACTGCTTTGCCAGGATGTGGGGCCTTAGACAGAGACTGGCTTTGTAGGAAAATCAAACAGATTTCAGGACACAATGAACCTCTGACTTTTCTTTTTTGTGATTGAGTTCTTTGTAGATAAAACTTGATTCATCCATTGAGTGGGAGGCAAGAGAACAGAGCCTTTGGTGAAGCTCTCAAATCTTGAGGTGAGTTGATGACCATAAAAGCATGGAAGTATAAACAGGAATAGTATTTAATTTTAATCTGTATATTCTCAGTGAGGAGCTGAAGCATGCCCAGCCATGGAAGGGATTTAATGCATATAAACAGAAATTCTGGATATTGGTGGCATTCAGGAGGAAATATTCTTGCAATCTGATCACACCTTCCTGGGACATGTTGTTTTTCTCCCTGAAGGAATTAATCTTTGCCTCACAGAAGACAAATGATGAAGGAGGTGAGTTCTCTGTGAGCCACTGAAATGATGGCTAATTTTTGAGCGCTTTCCAAATGATCCATGGAAAAGATGAACATAAAGGTTAAGTTCTGCTGCCTGGCTGTGATGCAAAGGGCAGGTTTCTACTCCAGCAGGTGCTGAAGCAAGCAGAGACACCCCATTCCAGGAGCTGACACAATTATGGATTGGGTAGGATTAGGGAACATTTGCTTCATTTCTTTCTTTGTCTCTCATGTCCCACCCCAAGTGCCTTTGCCTGTTGTTCTAAAATCTCTCTGGTTTCAGGTAGCTCTGATGGCTCCTCTGAATTCCAGTGGCAGGGGCTGCCTGAGCCCTTGCTGCTTTTGACTTTCACTGCAACTTGGAGCCCTGGAAGGACTTGAATCCCTTCAAGCCCGGCAAGATTCCCAATCTAGAGAAGATTTTTATCTTTGCTGTTGCCAAACACGACGCGTGTTTGCTGAAAGGGGACAGGAGCCGTGCTGCCTTATCTCAGCCAGCAGAAAACAATCTCAGCCCTGATAACCCTCCCTGTGCAGCCCTGCCTGGGTCAGAATCAAGCCCTGCCCATCATGTTCACACCACCAGATGTGCCCCATGCTGCCCTGCAGGAAGGGGGGAAAAGCAATGGCCAGGGGTGCCAGTCCCTCTGAGATGATTCCAAACATGCTGCAGCTCAGAGATTAATAGATAGCATAAACTAAAATCCCAGATCCATGTGGCAAAGGATCATTCTAATGTGTTTGTAATCATTCCCCAGCCATTGGCTGGGCTATCTCCCTTATATATTGCCAGGGTTGCTTATCTGGAGGTAGCACAACAACTCCCTGAGCGTTTTATCACCTCCTTTAAAAGTGGAGTCAATTACAACTCCAGATTAAAATAGTGATGTACTTCAGGGAATAAAAAATGATATCCTGTGATGTGTTTTCTGAAATTGCTGGTAGGGCCTGGCTGAGTCATAACTCAGAACTTAATGGAATTAATGGAAAGGCTTTGGGGGAAAGGCTTTTTTCCCATCATGGGCTGGGGGAGGATGCAGCTTCCTCCTGCACAGATGGCATGGGCAGGACCTAAAGTTAAGAACCCCAAAAAGGGCAAAGAGATTTCATCTGGTGAACATCAGAGAGATTCAGCCTGAATATGAAATGAAAATCATGGGGGAAATTCGAGGAGGGCTGTGCATCTTTCTCTGTGAGCCAATAACTGATTATACCAGAACTTCTTATTGCATTTTGCACAAATATAATTGTTCTGCAAAGGAAAAAATGTGTCAATGGCCCTCAGATATGTCAAAGGTTGTTGCAGAATCTTCTGGGTTTCTTTTCAGGGCAGATTGGGTGAGAGGCACTGAACTCTAACTGCACCAGAGACGTTTTAGATGGTAGGAAAATTTTCTTAGTGGTCAGAGGATGTCCCAGAGCAATGGTTTCAATTGAGAGTGGATTGCTTTTGTTCCTTTTTAACCAGCTGGATGTCTTTTTGTGTAGCTCTCTGATCTGTTAAGTGGCCATGCTCAAAAAAGATCCTTCAACTGTTTCACAAACCCCCCTGTATTTACAGGTGGATCTGCTGAGACCCCACTGGAAGCAGATTAAGAAAGAAAATCCTTAATATCAGGTAATGTGTGAAAGAGGGGAAATAGCTTTGGGTTAGGGCATTTGCAAAACACAAGTTTCTGATTGTTTTGATTGTTTTATTTAAAAATTCGTGTTTCTTAAAACTTTCCTGTGAAGTTCTTGACCAATTCTAATCATTTCTGTACCTACACAAGAAAGAGACATCTGTGCCTGTTCAAATATAAAAAGGTTTGTAAGCTTTTTTCCTCCATCCAAATCTTGGCACTTATTCCTTAAATTGTTGGGTTTTTTTTCTTCTGGAGTGAATCCAGTTCAATCCACATTAAAATTACCTGGCAGTGAGAGAGATTACTGCCCATGTCTTAACATAGAGATAAAAAAGGGTTTTCTGGCAAAGGAGGTCAGAGATGATAAAGGCAGAATTGAACTGTGAATGTCACTGACTTGAGGAGGGGGAGCAGGGTGTGGGATGAGATTGGGAAGCAAAGGACCAATGCAAAATGCAGCTCCAGAGCCCTGGAAATGCACTCTGAGGTCAGAGGTTGGTGTGGAGCTCGGATCTGAAAGTCTGCTCCAGTGACTTGTTACGTAAAGTGAGATATTCTGAGGCTTTTCAATGAGGTGCCAGTTCATTTTTAGACATTGCCAGTTTATTCAGATTTCACTTGGTGTGACAGCCTTCCAGCTCAGATTGCCTTCATTTGATATGCATTACTCAGAAAGGAGACAGGGAGCAATTGGGTTCTGCATTTGGAGATCCAAGCTAAATTCTGGTGGAATTAGGTGAAGGAATAGTGCCTGGAGACCTCAGCCTGGAATAATGAGGGTGAAACAGCTTTGCAGGGGCTGGAAGATTATAGATTTAAGTAGTTAGCAATGTACATTCTGTGTCACATTAGAAAAAATTAAAATTATCTATCTATTTGTATGTATGTGGTGTAGGTATCTGGGTTTCACTTAAGTCAAAATGCAAAGAGAAAAAAAGTAACTGAAGAATTTCCTAGTTGATAAACGGGAAATATTCATGTCCATGGATGTATGGTTTCTTTAAATCTGAGTTTAAAAGGGTTGCCCTGAATTGTTTGTTTCTGATGTTTCCTTTTTAATAAAGGACTGGTCTCCAGGATAAAATCTGGGGGAATATAAACAGAGATTTTTTCAGAATGGGATTAAGGACAGAATGAATCATTGTGGTCACAGCAAAACAAATTTAGTGAAGATAAACCTCCTTTTTTTTGGCAGTTCTATAAAAATTTTGCTAAAGGGAGATGGGAGTAGATGAAGGCATGAGATGGGAATTGGAGCTGGGTGTGAGGGACAGAGCTGAACAAAGACATCTGAACCAGACTGGGCTGGAATACAGAGATGAGATGGAAGGGAAGGGAAGGGAAGGGAAGGGAAGGGAAGGGAAGGGAAGGGAAGGGAAGGGAAGGGAAGGGAAGGGAAGGGAAGGGAAGGGAAGGGAAGGGAAGGGAAGGGAAGGGAAGGGAAGGGAAGGGAAGGGAAGGGAAGGGAAGGGAAGGGAAGGGAAGGGAAGGGAAGGGAAGGACTGGCTTAGGCACACCCAGACCCAAACTGCTTAATGTGGCAGGACAGGGACACAGGACAGGGACTTTCCCATTTTGAGAGAATTCTCTGCAGTGCCCAGGTACTGAGGGAGTTCTCAAAGAGGGGATGTCTTGGGCAAGGTGCACTGGTTGAGTGTTTAAGTCTTGGGGCTGTTTCCTGCTTTTCAGACATACAGGATTTTTTTCCCCCCCACAAAATAACGCAGATCCCTTTTTGGTATTTGGCTTTTACCTGTGCTTCAGTGTTGAGAATATTTCAATGGAGCCTGGAAAACCAAGAGGATCAAACATGGTGCAGGGAAATGGGCTGGCAGACTCTTGAGGTATTTAGGCATGAATGCAAGAACTAAATTTTTCCTTTTAAACTGTTGGCTGTGTGGATCTGAGAGAGGGGACTGCTATCTTTGGGATTTATCAAAGAAGCTTTGGCAAACTAATCCTCAGGCTGCTGCTCACTCCCAGCAGGTGTAGGACAGGTGATAAAATAAAGGGGCCACACAGCTTTGGGTTCTTTCTAAGGCTGGTTTTGCTCCCACAGGATTCAGAGCCTTGCACTAATGTAGAAGGAAGTCATGGAGTTTTTGTTCCGAGTAGCCCCCACCAGTGTGCTCAGGACAAGGCAAGGAGATAAATTCTGTTTTTCTCAATGTTGTGTCTGCTCAGTGACCTTTGTCATGGCTTTGGAGAAGGATCAGGAGTTCAACCTTTCAGGAGATGAGGAGGTGCAAAACTCTTGCTCACACCACATTTTAGAAGGCTGCCTCCTTCCTGTCCCCTCACAGCGCTCAGTTTCTGATTTTCCTGGTCTATTCTATGACCCATTTTGCTTTCAATTACTGTGACAGGAACTTTTCTCAGCTCAGGAATCCCTGGCACTTGCCTTGACTCCAGCTCCAGTTTCTGTCTTGCACTGTGCTGACTGCCACAGCTCCAGACGTCTGATTGCCAATGGGGTGCAGGATCTCACATCCTGTTGCCTTTTAAAGCTGAGCTCTGGCTTTTAAAGTGCACAGATAAAATAGCAAGAGCCTGATTCTCACAGCAGTCGAGGAGCTGGGCTGTCTGAGGATGCTTTCAGAGAGAGTCTGAGTTCCACTCAGCAATTCCAGCTGCTCTGCCTCCTTGGCAAATCCTGACACTGGGGTTTGATGAGTGGCACTGGGATGAGCTCCTCGTACCTTGCAAGGCTCTCATCCACCACGTTTGTTGGAAGTTAAAATAAAATCTTGCTGCCTTTTCTCATAGTTTGAAATCTTCACTGCGTTTTTCAGAGCTTTCCTGCTCTATCCCACCTCTGGCAGAGACAAAAATGTGATGTGTGCTGTGCCATTCTGTGGAGATTTATACCCAAACCCCACCTGGGCTTTGGTTGGAGTCTTTATGCACCAACCAAGCACCTTGCAGCAGTTTTTCCCTTTCTGTTACAATAATTACTATTTCTCAGTCAATAAATTGCTGTTTACGTTTGTCAAAGTCTGTGAAAATAAATTCAGGCAAATTGAATTTCTGAGGAATTGAAAATTAGTTGAGTGAAATCCCATGGCCTGTGCTCCCCTTGGTGATCGCAGCTGGTGCTTTTATCCTGTCTCCTCCTCATGGGTGATGCCTCTGAGAGTAAAAATGAGAAAAATAAGGATGAACAACTCCAACAAACAAGACCTTGCTCTTTTCCCCCAAAATCATTCAACTCATTCCATTTGGTGAATTTCTGAATGATGTCACAGAAAACACAAAGTCCCTTCCACATGACCCAGCTGCTGCTCTTTATTCTGAATTTTCCATAAAATGAATAAACTATACCCATGAGTTTCATTTAACATTATCATTTTCCTCTCTGAAAACCTTTTGATAAGTAGCTTAATACAAAAGCTGCGTAGTTATAGGGTTTTTTTCTTTAAATGTTTTTGAACAGAAGCCTCTATCCCAAAGGAAGGAATTTATAAACCTTGATAATCTCACTTTAGTCCAACGTTTAATTAATTTTTATTTCAGTTGCTCAGTTTCAGGGAGTCTGTTTTGCAGGAAGAAATAGAAAATGGGAACATTGTGAA
The DNA here is from genome assembly GCF_027887145.1 of Ammospiza caudacuta. Taxonomy (NCBI): domain Eukaryota; kingdom Metazoa; phylum Chordata; class Aves; order Passeriformes; family Passerellidae; genus Ammospiza; species Ammospiza caudacuta. The sequence goes on from NC_080603.1 coordinate 24,801,972, forward strand.
TTCTCTTTAAATAGGGAAAAAAAGGCATGAAAACAAGTCCATAGGAGAGCAGTGCCTCCATTCAGAACAAAATCTTTTTATTCAAGTTTCTTTTAATGAAAACCATTCAGCTTGCTGGTGGTTTTGTTATTCTGAGAGATGGAGAGTTTGAATGTTTTGCAGGACTGCTGGACCTCAAAGCAAGCTGAGCACAGCCAGGGCTGGGGCTGCACTGAGCTGGAACCTGAATTTTGTCATTAGTGAATGGATTATTCACTGCCTTTGCCTGAGCCTCAGGAGTAGAGGGCAAAATCAGACACAAAAAAAACCCCAATTTACACCTGAATGCTGAAGCTGGCCCCAGACAGTTCTCCTGTAGATGACAATTCCAAAACAGTAAGAAATGGCTGTAGGAAATATTTATATGTGACACAAATCGTTGGATTGATTTTGGAGGTAACCTAAAGGTAAATTTTAGGGATTTGTCCCTGTTCCTACAGCTTTGTTTGGGACTGAGTGCCTGAGATCAGGGACGTCAGTGATGGGGGTAAAAAACAAATGCTCTTCTGCTGATGCCTGATTTTAATCTTTGGGGAATGAAGAAAAATTTAGCACATGTAGTGAAGATAATGAATTTGTCTATGTTGAACACACCTCATTAAAATAGAAATCCTTGGTTATAATTTGGTTTTGAACAATGCCAATGAAAGAACCCTTCCTTTATCCTTTTATCTTTTAAAAGTTCAGGTTCTGTTGGGTTGACCAATATTTCAGTGAGGAACAGATTTTTATTATTTGATTTTTTTTTTTAATTGTGATTTCTTTGTGCAAGGTGAGTCAGGATGTTGGCATCTGGTGGAATCATGGTGCTGCAGGAGGATGAAATCCTTTCCCAGTTTTTTCCCAATGGAGAATCCAGGCCCATCAGTGTGGGTTTGGTGTTGTTTGGGAGCTGTTGAGCTGTTTTTCTTTTCCTTCATCTGATATAAGACACCTCTACAGAGAAAGTTCATATTTGCTTTTAATACATAGAGGAGATGTTAAAACTTTTTGTTCCTATTTATTAAAGTTTTCTGAAGTGGCATAATTAGATTTACAGATGCTGAAAGCAGAATAGCTTGTAGATTTTCCTAAGAAAAAATTTAAAATATGCTCTGTAGCTGATAGACCCTGAACTGATGGAATGGCAGGTTCTTTTGGGGTTTTACACTTGTGTTTTCAGCTGTGCTGGAGCCTTTCTCTGCAGAACTGTTGACTTTTTCCTTGTCACAGACCATGGCAGAGCTGTGCTGCCCTGTGTGTTAAAGAACTCCATTCTCAGGGATGTTTACATCAGTGGTAACATTTTTAATAAGGTGCAATTAAAAGTGAACCAGCAGCATCCTGTGCCTGTAGTGTTGACTTTCAGAACTGTAAGTAAACATAAATATCTGCTGTATTTTCCTTTGTTGATATGTTTTTCTTTGAGCTTCTTCTGTTGGAACAGCAACTCTGACTCGTCGACTGCAAAATCAATAAATACATTTTACATTTATTTCAGGATTGTGCAAAACAGCAGAAACCTTGCTGTTAAACATCTTATTTGCAGAGTTACCATGCTTCAAGTGGCTGATGGTTATTGAGATTTTTCTCCCTGAGATTCTGTTGCTGGAAAATCCTTTTTTTATCAGGATGGGTGTCTGGGGGAAGGCAGAGATGATTTGTGTGTGCTTTGAATCACTCTGAACAGCAGCAAGGAGAGGCATGTTAAGCAAGGATGAAAATAATGAGAGATAATCATGGATAATACATCAATTACTTCTCTTACCTTGGCCACTTTTCTTCCTTGAGAAAAGCAGTTCCCGAGAGAAGGGAATTTAACAGGTATTTCCCATGAAAATTGGGGATATGTGCTGCTCTGTCAAAGCTGATTTACTGATGACAGCCACTTTATTCTGATTTGTTTCTCCAGCCAACCATCTTGAAAAAATAATTTGTGCAGTTGACAGATGAGATTGTTTTTAGTTAAAAAAATTGAAGTTCTTGTCTTGAAAACTTCAGAAGAAATTGCAACATATTGAGCCTGTAAAATTGAGGTTTGACTTCAGTTCCATCATTTTTTCTGACCTTGTTTCCATCAATTCAGATTCTTGAAAGGGAATATCAAAATTGTTCCAAACTTTGTGGGTTCCCCCCCCCCCACCCCCCAGATTTACAGCAGATTTTGTGTATTCAATTTTTATTTTAATATTTGTGACATTCCAGTGTATGTGGATTGATAGTTTCACATGCGTTTTCAAGGTGCTGTTGTGCTGCTCAGTGTTCTAAGACATTTAGAATTTTAGAGGTTTTATTTATTTATTTATTTATAATTTTATTTATTTATTATTTATTTTAAAGTTAATAATGCAAAATTTATGACTAGGAAGGGGTCTGGCTTTTAATTTGGATGAAGCTGTAGGTGTATGAGAATTCTCCAGGAACTCAGAATGGGTGGAGAAGGGGTGGAAGGAAAAAGTGAGTTTTAAGAGTATTTTATTTTTAAGAAGTAGAGTTTTTTCTTGAGAAAACCTTGAATTGAGAAGCCTGAAACCACCCTGTTGTGCTTTCATTCCATGGAAAGGGGTTGTCACTGTCATATTCTCTGGAAAAATTCCTTCACCAGAATTTCTTCTCCTGGGAAGCTGGGAAACCTCAGAGAAAAATGAAAACAATAATTACATGATTTGCTTCTCCTGTGTTTTGCTGCTTTGGAATGTGGTTGGAGATTGTTTATCCAACAGGTGATTGTTTCTTTGGTTTAATGTGAATTGTTTTTACATAATTACCAATCAGAGCCAGTTGTGTTGGACTCTGGAAGAGATCACAAGTAATTCATTATTATCTTGTTAACCTTCTGTAAGTATCCTACTATTTTTTAGTATAATTTTGTATAGCATTCTTTAATATAATATAAGTACATAAAATAATAAATTAGCCTTCTAAGAAGATGGAGTCAGATTCATTCTTTCCTCCTCCATCCAGGGACCCTGAAAATACCACAAGGTGTAGCTGCTCTTTCACAGCCATCTGCTTGGTTTAAATTCCAGTTTTTGTCACCCTGCTTTGCCTGGAAATTCATTGGTTTTAGGCAGAGGGAAATCTGGGGAAGAGAAATCCCTGGAAAACAATGAGTGATCAAATACGGCAAATCCTGTCCTGGGGAGGAGCAGGGGGATCCTTTTCTCCTGCCAGGGAAGGATTCACTCAGCACAGGATGCTCAGGTCCCTCCAGCACTGAACACAGATTTTACCCAGATCCACTAACCCAGGCAGAGTTTGCAGCTCATTCTTATCTCAACAGGAAACAAATAATTAATTGAAACCTTGAGTGTTTTCTGGCAACTGCTGAGCTGCAGATGAATTCAGACACACAGCAAAGACCTTTTTCCTACGCCTTGCCAAAAGTTTATTTTTCACCACCTTATCTTTGAAAGTCCTGAGAAATCAGGACTTGGAATATTTTCTTTTTGTTGCTGTAATCTTTCTAGGAAGATAAAAGTATTCCTTTCTGACATGGAGGACAACATTAGGGATTTCAGATTTCCCTTTTAACTCTCTTTTATCAAAAATATTGACTGTCTTGCTCTATTTTTCCCCTTATGTACAGCAGAGCTTGCAGATGCCTCAGTCTCTGGGGGGAACAGCAGCGTTTGTGTGTGAGGAGTAGAAAGGTGGATGAAAATTTGTTCAACATTTACTGATTTATCATTTATTTTTTTCCTTTTTTTGCTGCAAACACAGCCTGTTGTGTGGGTTGCTATCATAAAAATCTTTTCTCCAGTGTTCCTAATGTATAATTATTGTCCATATCATGTCCTCAAACTCTGTTAGGTTGTTAAAAACTTCTAAGAAAGGATTTTTTCCAATGAATTTCCCATTTCCTGCTGAAACTATTCCTCCCTCCATCCACAGCAGTTACAGACATTGGATTTGGAACCATCTGAGTTTGCTTCTATTTTCAGTGAGATTCAAAAGTAGAGAATTCCAGTATCTAGAACATTTATAGTCTTGATTCCAAGCTTTTTTTCCTCCCTTGTGTGGATGCAGCGTCCTTGGGGTGTGTGAGGTCTGGAATTGTGTCTGTGTGACCAGGGGTGGTAGAAAAATGGGTTTTTTATGGCTTTCCCTGATTATTGCAATCCAGTGGCCTCTGTTGTAATTTTGCTGCTCTACTACAGGAATGTGGAAGTTTTTGAGGGTTTTATAAAGCAGCTCAAACTCCCTGTTCTGAGGTATTGGGATAAAACCTCCTGTCCAGCAGGACGGAGGTGCTGTCACTCAGCTGGATGGTGGGAAATTTGAGAGGAAAGAAATGCTGGAATTGGTCTTTAATAACTTTAAATTATTTTATTATAAATTATGAATTAAGAGAAAAAAAACCTCCCAATTTTTTTTCCTTTTTTTTCTTTTTTTTCCCTTTTCCTCCATCCCTCAAAGCTAAGTGTTTAAAAATTTATCTAATAGGAAAAAAACAGACATTTAAATTAAGAGTCATGTTTTTCACCTGGTTTCATGTTACAGTAAAATGCCAGGTTTGTCACTGAGGTGTTCTGGGTCACTTGCTTGGCTCAGAGAAGTGTGGTATCTAATTAAAAATGTCACTTTGTGTGCTGGAATTGTCACTGCTTGCCACGGAGGGGCCAAGGAGGGGGACAGAAGGCAGCAGAGCTGTCACAGAATCACAGGAGGGGTCAGCCTGGAAGGGACCAAGGGGCTCCTGTGTCCCTCCTCCGTCCCTGCTCGGGCACAGGATGGCATCCAGACACTCCTGGAATATCTTGTCACCCCCTGGGCTTATCTGAACAGCTCAAACTTGAGAGATAAGGGATGTCTGTGGGTGGCCTATGCTGCTGCTCTTGGTTATCTCCAGGTAAGTTACATGACAGTCAAATTGATAAGAAAAAAAAAAAAGTAATTTTTAGGTAGAGCCTTTTAGTAAATAATGAAGAAATAGCATTACATTGTTACTGGTTGTGCTGCTTTTAAAATGCAAGCTGAAATTCAGATGCATTCTGGTTTCTGTTAGAGCTATGGAATGCACTGTTTAAGTGTTGCTAAAAGTGTTTTGGAGGAAAATTAATCCTCCTTCAATACCATTTTGCAGAGTTCTTTTAGGCTGACAGGTAGCACTTGAAAAGGTTTGTTGTATTTTTTTTTCTCACTCATCACCTGACAACAATGCAATGAAAAATCAGAATTACTCTCAGATTCCGAAGCAGCTGAAACCAAATATTGTGAAAGGAGAAAACAGACAGCAGACAAAACAAAACCTATTTATTGTTTATTAAAAGACCCCACCCACATCTGTAATAAATAAAAGGGCCCCTCCTCTGGATGCTGAGCAAATGTAGGTGGTGGCTTCAGCTGGGGATTTGTGAGGCACTGATGCCGTGCAGTCGGGTTGGTTTGTGAGAAGAGATGAAGTGACAATTCCCTTCAGTGGCAAGAAACAGCAGGCATGTGTGGGATCCCTCTTTGCATGCAGAAGAACACGTTTTTGGGAAATGTACCACTCATGTAGATGGAGAGAGAGGTGGGGAAGCCTCCTCAGGAACGCAGTCAGCAATTCTGTTGTTCATTTTTATTAAATGCTCTTTATTGGCTCCTTCATGCTTCAGAGATGAGTAAAGCACAACACATTTGTAGTTTCAGTCTCCTAATTGACTCTGATATTTTTTTTCCCTCCGAGTCTTCATTAAAGGGAAATGATTTTGCAGTCGATACCTTATGATTTGTTCTAATGCAAATAACATTTAGCACGTCTTGTAGGCTGTCTGGAGAATTCCCACAAGCTTCCCTGCAAATGTCATCTGACTCCTCAGCCGAGTGGAGCTCTGCCTTCCCTCTGCTTCCCTGCAATTTGTCATGCTTCATCCTCGGCTGGATCTGCCAATTCCCATTGTCCTCACTGACAGCAGCTGTCACCGTGCCACTTATGGCTGGGAGACTCTTGGTGGCAGCATCCTCCAAGCCACGGCGCTGAGGAGGAGCCTGGGAGGCTCAGGGATGTGGGGCTGGAGCCTCCCTGCCCAGTGAGTTTTTGTGAATGGGATGGGACTGCTGGGATGAGTTCTTTGAGCTTTTATTTCAGTATCAGCTTCATGACAGGGTTGAGACAACAGAACGATGGCAAAGCTCACGTCCTGCCAGCAGCAGGTAAAGATTTCTTTGTTCCAGAGCATTTTAAAAACTTTCTAGCCAATGGCACATTGCTAAAGCTCACAGACAATTCACTAAAAGCACACCTACACCTTCTTCACACAATGCTTGTTTGCTCTCTATTGACAACACACAATTCTCCATCATTAAGCTTAAAACTTTCTCTTGTCTTGCTGAGCATATTTTTCTGCAGTCTTAAGGTCTGTCTTGGCCAAGCCTAAACCTCAAGATATTGGTTCCTGTCCTTGCTTGCTGTATTATTGTAACTTTTCTACTTTCAGACTTTGTAGCTGCAGCTGGTTCTAGAGTTTCTTTCTGTGTCTAAGGCCTGCTTGTACAGCTTTCTGAAAATCTTCTTCTCTTTACTATTTTCCATGCTCAGGAGTGGCACCACAGGGTCCCTGGGAAGGGAAAACCTAGTGGGATGTCCCAGAGTGGTCACCAAACCCATAATTTTCTCCTGCACGGCTCTAAGGGGCTTGTGTTGACCACGAAGGGGTTAGAGTCCACTGGAGAACCCTCCATGTGTGATAAAGGGAAAATCCCTAAAAACCAGCTCAGTGCACGGTGCCATCAGGATGCTCATGCTTCACAAAATTGTGAGCAGAACACCCAAAGTACTAAACCCAGTAATCCTTGCTCCTACACATCCCCAGCTTCCTAAAAACCCTGTGGAAATCTGAGTTGTTTAGTAGGGATTTTCCTAAAAAGTGATAAATTTCCTGCAGTCAGCCCCAGTGAAACCCCCAGCAGTCAGAGAGGGGGTCTGGAGATGGCAGCCCTGGGCAGGCTGCCCAGGCTGGGCAGAGTCCCAGAATAAAGCAGGGATTTACCCAAAGGATCTCCTCCATGGATCCACCTTGGGCAGCACCAGAGCCCAGCCAGGGCTGCACCCAAGATGAACCAAAATGGCCCCAAAATGCACGAGCGCTGCCGGGGTCTGTCCCTGGGATCAGCTCTGCTCCATTTGCACCTTGCAGTTCATTGTCCCATTGCAGCTTTAGCCCAGGCACTCCCACCCTGCTTGTTTTTCTCTCTGCAGCCCACGGGGTTTGTGCTCCTGGGCTGAGATTTGGGTCATTTGTCCTTGGTGCCCAGCTGGAGCAGGAATTGTTTTGTCTCCCTGCTCTGTGCACACAGCTCACCATCCCCTCATATCAAGCCCAGACCCTCACACTAAAGCAGCACAGAATCTTATAAAATTATAAAAATCACAAAAAAAAAATTATAAAAGCTCAAACCTGAGGCATCATTTCCTGGGCTGAGTTTGCTGCAGGGAGGGTTTGAGCAGCTTTGCTGTTCCATGAGGAGTTTGCTACTCTGGGCTGCAGGTGCAATTCCACCCCAGGGCATTCCAGGCTGTTCATCTTTCTCTCCTGCTGGGAGGAGTTTGGAGCTGTGTGTGCTGTGGTGGCTGTGGAGGGGTCAGGTGTGCTGTGAGGGCTCTGTGCTCCTGGAAGGGCTGGAATATCCAGGGGGATTGGGCTGTGCTGATGGGCTCTGGTGTCACTGGGCAGGGAAGGACATTTTGCTCAGCATGGTCACTGCAGGAATTTCCACAACAGATTGCCTGTTGCTTTGTGGAGTTGGCAACGTGGAATTTTTCTAACTTTGGGGACACTTTCTAATTTGGCAGGGCAGTTATGGAGTAGTTTAACACTAGGTCTTGGCTTAGGTCGTAGCACAACAGATCTGCAGCCTGGCCTAGTGAGAGGTGTCCCTGCCAATGGCAGGGGGGTTGCAACAAGGGGATTTCTACATCCTTTCCAACCCAAACCACTCTCTGATCCTCTAATTCAACAATCACTGTCTCTCTGCTCACATTTTTCCATGCTGTGATGTCTGTATGGCACCCCTTGCCCTCCCATGGGCACTCAGCCATGTTTCCTGAGTTCACTTTTAACTCATTTCCCACATTTAGCTTTGCTCAGGAATTCTGTAGGAGCTGCTGCCTCATTGCTTATTTGCTTTGCTTTCAGGCAGGTTTGCTGCTGAAACCTTTACAAGTGCCTGAGACAGCAAATCCAGCAGTGCCCAGGTGCTTCCAGCCAGGCTGAATCCTCCAGCTGCACCAGTCACAACCTGAAGTGATCACAGATGCACCTGGTGATAAATTGAACTGTCCTCTGGGTGAGAGCAGAACCCCAGCAGCCCTGGAAATGCTCTTTAATTTTTGATTTGTTCTCCTGTTCCCCAGTGCAGCCTCTCAGTGGTTTATCTGCAAACAATGTGTGCTGTCTGCAGAGAATGGGGGTTTCTCTCACTCAGGAAAATATCATTACTCGTGCTACAGTGGAGTGTGCTTTTGTTTCAGTTTATCAGCCAGAACTGGGGATTTGCATGCATAATCTAGTGGATCACGTGGAGGCCAAAGAAAAGTTTTCCCAAACCACCAGTATCTTTGTAGCTGTTAAAAAGAGAGGTAATTCCTCCTTCCTCTCAGGGCCTGAGGTAAGAAATGCCTGTCACCTTGGGATCTGTGTCCTGCTGCACATCCCAGAGTATTCTAATCTTGTATTTAGCTCTTCTTTCATATGCATGTATGAAAGAGCTTTGCACAGATGGGTAACAGTTTTTATCCCCATTTCTCTGTGGTTTAGTGTAGTTACATCAGGAGGAGTAATTATTTCTATCAGCAAGATTGTGACAGCCACCACATATTATGGAAATTTCCTTCATTGAAACGTTAACATTTTTTCCCCCCTTTTGTTTGATTCTCGCAGCAACACAAAGAATAGTTTAGAAATATAATTGCAATCTCCAGGAGAAATATAAGCAGCCTGGCTGTGGAGCTGAATCACATTAGAGCACTGGGAACAGAGCCACCTATGGAAGAAAATGAGCAGGAAGAACATGCCATCTTGGGCAGTTGTCATTTGTCAGGAAAAGGGGAATCTGTGCTGAGCCACCACGGGGAAGGGGCAGCTTGGCAGGGATGGCTTGGAGCTGCCAGGGCTGGGAAGCTCAGGAGGGGATCTCAAACAGCAGGAATTGCTTCATTTCCCAGCACAGGGTGTGCTGCTAAAGCTGCATTTGTCTGAGGCACTTGGGGATGTCTTGGGGTCTCTGTCTGCTCAGGCTGACCCCAAGATGTGTTAGAAAGTCTCTTTTCTCAGCCCAACGGTCAAAGAAGGGCCAGAACTCTTCATTTCTCCGTCTCAAGGTTGTTTATTGTTCCTTATCTATAAAATTCTCTCCTGACTTGCTAAGGTCCATTCAACAGGACAGACAGAGGCACACTAACGCCCTCAGGCTGGTGTGTAGCCATGATATTTTATGAAAAATCCTTTCCTTAGGATGTTTCCTCCTGAGAAGCTGAGAGGCCTCAGGAACAAAATGCAAACAATGATTATCGGCTGCTGTGGGATGCAACAGGTGCATCTGGGATTGGGCTCATGTGGTTGTTTCTAATTAATGGCCAATCACAGCCAGCTGGCTCAGACTCTGTTTGAGACACAAACCTATGTTATCATTCTTTCTTTTTCCATTCTTAGCCAGCCTTCTGATGAAGTCCTTTCTTCTATTCTTTTAGTAGAGTTTTAATATAAAATATATGGTAAAATAATAAATCAAGCCTTCTGAAACATGGAGTCAGATCCTCATCTCTTCCCTCATCCTCAGTCCCCCGTGAACACCATCACAATGGTGTTATCTTTTTATACTAAAAACTACACGTACAATATTTACAATTACTTCCCAATACCTATCACCTGTATAAGACAGTGAGCTTCTACTCTAAACCAATCTAAAAGTGCCACCATCACAGCAGAAGATGGAGGCCAAGAAGAAGAAGAAGAAGGAGAAAGGCTGGACGCGCCCAGATTCCTCCATCTTGCCCCCTGAACTCCCATGCTAAAAAACCCCAAAAATCTTTTTGTCCCCCCATGATAAATTCACTATCATTCTACTTAAACTTTCATGGCTTGTAATTCTTCATATAAGGTTGGTAATTGTTCTTTCCAAGGGCTAAATCAAAGGCACAGGAGGGTCTTGGGCTCTGTGCCAAGGTCTCTGAGCCCCCTAGAAAGGATGGAAAGGAGATCGAGTCCTCCAGGGCAGTCAGAGGAATTTCCTGGGTTTCCACAGGGATGAGATTGGGGTGAGCACTTGTGAGAGGGTCAATTCATTTAAATTCCCTCTAAAGACATCGAGCGATGGGCACAACCCTTCCCAAACCCAGGAGTTCCACTGGGAAAGCAGCTGGGCTCTGCTGCCAGCCCCTAAAGCTGGCAAATGGGATGTTGGTACAGTTCTACAAGTTCCCAAGAAAAGCTGTGTAAATTCGAGTTCCTTCGTCTGATGAGTGCGTTCATTCAGGCACAAAGCCTTCAATGGCTCATCCTTTCCCAGCATGGTGCTCACTGACCACAACTGGGTAAATCACACTGCCAGATATTGGTGTCATGGCCTTTTTGGCTTTGTAAGGTTCAATCTGCAGTATCATGTGGGAACTGCTTGCAGAAAGTATTAGTAAAATTTCATATTTCTATGTTTAGTAATATTAAACTATTCTAGATTTTTTTGTCACTTAAACTCATAAAAGTCTTGCGAGAAATCCTAATTAGAATTTTACAGGGTTGAGACACAAGTTCACTTGTGAATCCTGTTCTTCCCATGTGATTTGTCAACCTGAAACTTTCATATTTATTGACCCTCATTGATCAACAATTCAGGCCAGCAGCTCTCTCACCTCTGCATTGTGAAATCATAAAAGTCATAAAAGGGTGTTTTATAAAAACTAGAGAAATGTGAGCTTGCAGCAGCATGGGATAGAAAAAATCCAAATGTTCCTATTCCAACATTGCTGCAGAGCAAAATTATTAGTCCAGGACACCCCAGAAATGAGTTTAGATCATCTTAAATGCCATTGAGAGCCTTACATTTAAAAACAAAGCATATTTTAGGTTGAAAAAGAGAAATGTAACCTTCTGACACTTGAAACTGGGATAATTATCTTTTATTAGTGTATAATTGTAGTGCATGAGCACAGAGATAGTACCTAGAATTAATTGCTGGGTACAGAGGTATGATTTGTAAAATGCTTTTATATCTGCAAATTTAAAATAATTGGCTTATCTATGAAAATATACATTTGCCTGCGGAGTGGAGTGAAACAGAAATGTTTACTTCTTAATGCTAGTAGGTACTAGTTTAAACATTATTTAAATATTATTGGATGTTTTCTTGCCAAGTCTTGGGTGCATCACCAAACCAGCACTGTGGGAAAGGTGGCATGGAAAGCGTTTGTGTCCAGGTAAGGAACAACAAGAATGTTTTAAATTCATCCATTCCTGACTGGTTTTGATCCTCCTGGGATCATTTCAGCAGTGAGGCACAGATGGTGAGGAGCACATTTACTGCAGTTCACATTTCTGCAGCTCTCTTTGGGAGCTCTCAAATGCCAGGGAGGATGGGGAGGGGATTTTTCCCACCTGAGTGGGTTTCCCAGCCCTGGTAATGGATGGACACTCCGTGGAAACTCCAGTTTGTGTGGTGCTGACCCCTCAGGCTGCATTTCCGATGGGACTGGCTCATCCTTGATGGTTTTGTGCCTGCTGTGGGAGGTTTGTAAGTGGGAAAGATGAGATGTGGGAAATGGTCTCACAGCAGCTGGTGGGGTCATGGAGGGGCTGCTTGGGGCCAGTGGGAAGAGATGGCATTAAAGGATATTATTATTAACTTAATGTTTTTAATATTATTAATAACTTAATAATATTTTAGCTTAATAATTCTATTATTGGCATACATGTTATGTATGATATGTATATGTATGTATGTATATGTACATACATATATGGATGGATGGAGGATAAAATACACATCATTTACCCCAAAAAGCGAGACCAGAGATCCAGGGCCTGTAGAAAAAGTACTTTTTAAAATACTTTTTAAATTAGAATGGCTTCATTATTGAAAACATGATGAGCTTCTGAGCTTCCTTCTCTTAGGTCTGGTCCCAAGAAGCGATTTGCTCTTTTCCATCCACATCAGTTCTCCTAAACAAACAAAGTGTGTTCAGGTGTGGTGTCAGGGCTCTCCCCACCAGCGCTGTTTTATTGCAGCCCAACGAAGAGGGAGCACAGGGAAATTTCAGCAGGAAGCCCTGGCAGGTCAATAACAGGCAGCATTTACTGCTCAGCTGATTTGAGGCAAACTCCTCAGTGATGGAGCAGGTCCTGGGCTCTGCTGGGCTGTGCTGCACGCCACAGTTTGCATTTCAAGGAGCTGGCAGCACTGTGAGGCTGCTGCTCAGGAGGCAGGAGGGTTGCACTGTGCAGAAGTGGAAAATACCTGCTATTAATACCTGTGCTGATGGAGCTGTCAGGGGACTCTGGCTGGGACAGACAGCTCTGAGCTGGAGTCACTTGGACTGGGTGAAGTTGTGCTGACACAAGCTGGAGGAAAACAGGGCTGAATTCAGCCCCAGGAATTTCACAGGGAGTCTTAGGGGCAGTGGGAGAGGTGTGTTCTCAGGTAAGCATTTCGTATTTCATCACTGGCTTTTAGTGTGGGTGTCACCACCAATAAAAATATCATGGAGGTTGTGCTGAGAACCCTGCTTGTGTCTGCTCTCTGATTTTAACCTATTGAGCATTTAATAATTTCTTGTACAATTGCTGAGCTTTGACAGCTGCTCTTACACCAGAACAAGCTTCGGCTGCTTGGGACCAAGAGGTTAAAACCTGTCAAGAAGCAGTGATACAGACTTGAGTCTCTTTTGGGTAGAAAATTGGATATAGATATTCCTGTGCCTCTGACTTACCCAACCACTGAGCAGCTAAATGAATGGAAGTGATATTTTCTCCCCCAGCTTTTCCTTTTTATATTTTTTGCTAGCTGAGAAAAAAACCCCTGAATTTGTGAGGGTGTTATGAGGTCTTTACACAAGGGGCCTTGGCTGTGTGGTGAGTTAAGGACAGTGATGCATAGGGCCAGGGAATTGTGGTGTTTGGTTCTAGTTGGGTTTGAGGTTTTTATTTTTTTTTTAAGTCCTGTGGCCTGCGTCCTTTCATGAATTTGTCCAAGTGGCACCAAAAAATCAGTATATTTAAAATCCAGCTTTTTGAAATATGAGTATCATTAAAAGTCAATTTTAAAATTAAGGCAACCTCTTTTGAAAAATTTACCCTGGGACAAGTGTCAGGAAAAATTAAGCTTTGCAGGCAAAGCGTGCTGAGATGCACAGTCATTTTGGGAAACACTTTTCTCTGGTAGCACAGAAAATGCAGACACAGAGAGAGCAGTTGATTGCTTTTCACTGGGGAATAAAGTTGAGTTTTTCAAATTCCTTGGACTTGCTGGCTTCATGAAAGATTTTTAGTGAGCAAATGCAGCTAACAGGGCTTTGATTCTCAGTTAAGTGGAAGTTGCTAAGCCAGTTGTCCTGCAGTTTTTGTAGAGAACAAAAGACACAAATAATTGAGGTTTTATATACGTTGGGAGCAGTAGGAGTAGGAAAATATTCTGTCTTAATAATAGGCTTAACAAGGGAAGGCAATAAATCATTTCTAATTACCAACCTTGTCGATTACATGTTTCCTCATTCTCATCTTTCAAATTGCCTCCTAAGCTGAGGCTTCTTTGTAAATGAGATTTGCTTTTCTTCTTCTCCTTCCGTTCAGGGGGATGTGTCACCCTGCAGGAGCACATGTGTGTGTCTGCTTGGAGCACAGCAGGATGGAGGCCTTTCCCAGCCAGCTGGAATAGTGCTGGCCCCAGTGCTTCCAGGGGAAAAACATGGACAAAATGGGTCCTGCTCAGTCCACCCAGTTAAATGTTGATTATTTTTCTGTATTTGGTTGGTTTGAAGCTTTTCATTCTTGTTTCCAGATTTAAAAATTATTGAAGAGTTAAAGCTTTGAGGATGGTGTAGGAAAACCTAAGGTAGGTTTGCTGGAAGATGCTTCTCCTCCTAATCTTTTAGGAGAGTGGTTGGTACACAAAGCTAAATATGGAAATAATCATAATTTTATCTTCCTGAAAATGAAATTGATCTTTTAGTTTTATCTAGCCCTTGAGGCCTGTGGATAATAATAAAATAATACTAAGAGCGGGGGAGAGCTTGAGATGTCTGTCCTGCTCCTGCTTGCCCCACAACACTGATGAAAAAAGGATAAAAATTCCCAGTGACTGAGCATAGTAGGACCCTGTAGAGATAAAAATTCAAAACCAGAGGGGCAAAGACTGGTTTGGGTTGGAGAGGACCTTAAGCCCCATCCAGTGCAACCCCTGCCATGGCAGGGACACCTTCCACTGTCCCTGGTGCTCCCAGCCCTGTCCAGCCTGGCCTTGGGCACTGCCAGGGATCCAGGGGCAGCCACAGCCATGATTCCCTGCCATCTGTTCTTTTGAAAGGTTATTTGGGTTTAATTTGGGATTAAAAGGATTTTTTGGGGTTAATGCAGTGGCCAAGCTCTGGGGTGCTGCTGAAGGGGATCAGCTCTGGGCTGGTCCCTGTTCCTTGGGACCCTGGGGAGGAGAACCCAGCCTGGCACTGGTGGCTCTGCTGGAGCTCTCTCCAACCCTCCCCAGCGTGGAGACTCCTCTGTGCCCAGTCTTAGGGGAGGGAAAAGTGAAGAGTGGAAAATTAGAATGCAGGATAATTGGCCCTGAACTAGATTTAATTTTTTTTCTTAATTAATTTTTTTTTCTTAATTAAGAGTTTAAGGTAGAAGAAGAAGGTAGAAGCTTGCCTTAAGAAGAAGGTGAGCAAACAACAATGCCTTGTGTCTTGCAGGTGGTTCAGTGAATATACTTTACAAACTGTGAAATTAAGGTAGAATGCAGATTGATCCATTTTTTTTTTTGTGCAATAAATTGAGTCCATGGGGTAGTGGCTTAATAAATATTAAAACCAGAGATTTGGGGGTTTTATTGTTAGCAATTTATGTTTTTCAGTCAGAAATGGGATCAAGTTAATGGGTGAAAAAATGGTGTTGAGAAGGTTTTTATAAGGAGATTTAAAGAAGCTTGAGGTACAGGGAAAAGCTGAGAAACATCCCATATGTTGTGTTAGAGTAATCAGAACTATTTCAGCTAAAGTTTTGCAAAGCTTTTTAAAATCCCTGTGCTTTTCATATTTAAGAGAACTATTGTGCACATCCTCAGCTCTGACTGTGTTCACACAACTGCCTTGATGCAGCTCCTGATGGTGCTGACAGAAATTGCAGCAACATTTCTGAATTGCTTTGTCACTGATGTGGTAAAAGCCCCCAGCCACACCATTAAACCCCATTAACATCTGTTGAAATATTTGCCATTTTCCTTCTAAATAAATGGCATTAAATGTCTTTCAACAGGCTGTATAGCAGATAAACCCTACAAAGTGTGTGGGTGTAGGCAGTGTGAGGATGTAGGAAACAGCTGGTGAAAATCTGACAAAATTAGTGGCAAAAACTTGGGGTTAATGGAATTTTGTTGGACCTTTTGCCAAAATGCAAAACATTTTCCCACCTCAAGGAATCCTGAGGCAAACAAAGCTGAAAGGAAATCCCTGAGGTTTTTGTCTGGAGCCAGACACTGCTTCCCCTTGGATGAGCACACACAAAACCCCCTGAATATGGATGTGCATCAGTGGGCAGGAATGCATCTCCCTGCACAGAGTTTCCTGTTTGTGCAGCAGGAGTTTCCCCAGGTGATCTCCTTCCCTGGGCACAGTCTCAGGGAGCAGAAACAATTTGTATTCTCCTGTCTGTACCTGTGGAGCTCCAGGCAAAACACCTCGGGGGCTCCCCTGGGGCACGGCGGCTCCATGTGCTGCCCAAATGGCCCATAAATTATTTGTTCACCTGTTTTGAATATTTACGGCTTCAGCAAAAGGAGCCCTGTGCAAAACTGATGACATTGAGTTATTTCATAGACCTCCTCGTTCTTTTGATTATCTCGACGTTTTGAATTCAAATTGTCTTAGCTGTAAGTTAAAAGTTGTCTTAGTGTGGGAACATGAGGGGAAAAAAAACCATTCTGGCAGAAATTTGTTAGTAGAATTCTCACTAAAAGGGTAATCAGAGCACAATTTGAGAAATTAAAACTGGGTTTGAGGGGAGGATTTTCTTCCTTCTTTAATCAGGGCGAGTTATGTTCGAGGACTTGCAAATATAAAACCAAATTAAGCAAATCACAGGAGTGAGAAAGTGCAGTGCAAAATTGCTGTCAGCACAAAACACAAGTTACTCACATAAATCTTTAGGACTCCTTAAAAATTGTAACGAGAAAATAATAATCAACTAATGTATCAGCTTGATATTGCACTGAATATATGGGGATTTTTTGTCTCAAATGGCGTTTAGTACTGATCAGAAAAACAGATAAAACTCGATGTAATAACCAGATCCATTCTGTTTAGTGTCTTGGAATCTTGCATTTAGCAGAACAGTTTCACCACAAATGGTATTTTAACTCTGGCTGTTTCACATTTTAATTGAAGTCTAAATTTTCTAATGAAGTTTTCATTATAGGAAGTTCACTCAAGTGCATTTCCAGTACGGGAATTGCAGCATCCTGGGGGTGCCAGCTCAATGGAGAATGGTAAAGTTAATGTCAACATCCTTGGTTTATTACCATCAGGATGGAGGAGGTTTCAGAAATAAAAGAGGTTTCATAACTTGGCCTAAATAATACAGTAATTTTATGGGAAAATGAGAGAGCGGGAGTGATTTGTTGGTCTTTTGGGTAGAACTGGATAAAGGAGGTCTGGTACCAGAGTGGTGCAAGGTGACAAGACTGGCCTTAGTGCCAGAGGATACAAAGGGTGCAAGATCTCTGAGCTGTCAACTAGATCACAGAATTTTTGGAAGGGGCCGAGTTATTTATCCAAATTCATCCCAAAGACTTCCTCTTGTGCAGATGAGTATTGTGTTTATATCTGGATTTTTTTCTGCTGTTTCCAAGCCTGTTTCACTCATAACTAAGTTTGTTAGTTAACAGAAAACTTTGCCCTCACAGGTGCCTCTTTAATCACCCAGAGACCTGATTGGAGAATCCAGGTAAAAGGAGATTTAAAAGTGTCCTGGTCTGGAGGGAGACAAGCTGTTCTTTGCTTTTAATGCCTTGGCTTTGTGTCTGCCCTTTTCTGTATTTTCTGCTGCCTGTTATGATTTAATGGGTATAAAGTTGTCTCTCTCAGACCCAAATTTCCTCAGCTAGATGGTGTTGCCTGCTCACCACCACACCATTTCTACTGATCTCTCCTTCAGGAGAGAAAAGGAAGCACCATTTGATATTGTGTTTGAACTCAGACTTTAAAATAGAGCTCAGGAGAAGCAAGGACTCTTGTCTGGGTAAAGATTTGATTTAATCAGAGAGCGAAAAAGATTCACCCTTGTTACCTTTCCCTCTTTTCTTTCATCTCTGTTTAAGCTTATGGGAGACAAGGTTCTGTACTCTCCATTTTTCTCCTAGGGAGAGCACAGTGGGAGCCCTCAGGAGTTTGGAATGTGTTGTTGCAAGGGGTTTTAGCATCCAGTGCCAAATGTGAGGTGAAGTAGGTCCTTCTACAAACACTTTAAATGTTGGACAAAGCAGACATTGTCCCATTGTGGTGGCTTTGTCACAACCACAGGTGACGTGTCAGCTATGCAGTGCTGGGGCCAACCTTCTGTACTCACTGCCTGGAGGAAATCAATTCTAAAATCGTTAAGAGCTGGTAATTCCTCCTGAAATAATTGAAGATATTTTGGTGATCTCTTGTGCTGCTTGGCGACACTCAGAACTTCTCAGTGTGAGGCTGGCAGTGTCACCTGGGTGTGAGAACTTTGGGGGAGAAAGCCACAGATTTTGAAGAAAGGTTTTGAAGCTGTAGAAACATTGGACGTGCAAACACTGGCTTAAACCAATGGTGTTTTGTGTAAATGTTGATCATTCTGGTTAAATATTCCGAGTCTTGCATGTAAACTTGATCCGCATCCACCTGTGTAGCAGTTTCAGAGCCCTGGGGAGGGGAGGTTTCTTGTGTTACCCCTCTGCCCAGATTCACCTTTGGGGTAAATTTGCTCTTTTGCAGCTCTGTGTAACCACAGACTGTCAAACACAATGATTTCATTATTACCTTTAGCCTAATGAAGCACAGCTCCAAATCACCTTTTTTTGTGAGGGAGAACTTTCACTCCCAGTGGCACTGACCTCTCATTCCTCACCAAATTACCCTGGGTTAAACTTCAGCTCTGCATCCACACAATTAATTCCAGCAAAAGTCATTGTCTTATGCCAGAGCAACCTATATAAAATGCAGCTCCACTGTATATATTAAATCTTACTCTTTCCTGCAGCACTACCAGCTCTATCAGCCCCTTTCCTTTGGGTTCTCTGCCTAAAGCTTCCCAAAATTGTCAAGCACTGAGAGAGGAAGCACTCCCTAATTGGGTGCATGGTAAACAGAGAAAAATCTCATTAAAACTGAGGAGTTATTTGTAGATGTTGGCAAAGAAAACAAACCTTTGGAGCTGGAGTTCACTGCCTTATTTTAATGGAGTTCATCATTATTTTAATTTATGTGTGGCTTGGACCTAAATACAAAGGACAGTCTGGGTCATGCCTGTGGAAATTTAGTGATTAACAGCTGTTACTGTTTAATCAAGGCAGAAGATGCAACTTCTGTACAACTGAGGTACATATATACAGATATTTTACTGTGAAAGAGAGCTGGTTACAAGATCCAGAACTTCACAAGGGAATGGATAGATTTATTTTTTTGTTTATTTATTTTAAGATTTGAGGGAAAATTGGTTGTTCAGAGAAGCTGTGGCTGCTCCATCCCTGGAAGTGCCCAAGGCCAGGTTGGACAGGGCTGGGATCACCCTGGGACAGCAGCAGGTGTGCCTGCCCATGGAAAGGGTTGAACTGGATGGGCTTTAAGGTCCCCTCAAAACCAAACCACTCTGTGGTTCCATGATATTGGTAAATAATTGGTACAATTGCTGCTGTTTGTGGTGCTGCTTCTGCATCATTCCTCATTGTTTTTCACAAGAGAAATGAGAAATACTTCTCAGGGAAGTTACTCCTGTAAGGTTGAGATCTGTTCTTTCTCTTTCCCACACCTACCTTGGGCCTAAAAGATGGAAATATATTCATCCAGAGTATCTGTGCACAGCTCCAGAGATTCTAAGACTATCTCGTCTAACAAAAATTTATGAGAGAGAAAACTCCTTTTGTTTGCATTGTTTAAGGCCAGAAGAGAGTCTGTAGCCTGACCTTCTGTAAATGTCAAACCTTAAGAGCTCCTGGATTGTTCTTTGCTTCTAACAGAAAGCAGGCAGCCCTCCCTGTGACTGCCAGAATTGTTACTGCTTCTGAAGGCTTGTCCATCCAAGAGTTCATTAACTTGTTGTATTCACTTCCAGGCTGATTTGCCATCTTCAGCCTCGAATTTTTCTCTTGAATGACGGAATTATGTTATCAATATTTTGTTCTCCAGATTCATGCAGGTTTCTATGCAGAGGCCATTGCAGGGATGGCGGAAGTCTTTGAATTATAAAATTATGGAATGGTTTGGGTTGGGTTAAAGATCACCCAGTTCCACCACCTATATGGCAGGGACACCTTCCACTATTCCGGGTGCTCCAAGTCCCATCCAACCTGGCCTTGGACACTTCCAGGGATCCAGGGGCATCCACAGCTGCTCTGGGCACCCTGTGCCAGGGCCTCAGCACTCTCACAGGGAGGAATTCCTTCCTAAATTCCCCTTTAAACCTGCTGTTTCTCAGTGTGAACCCATTCCCCCTGCCCTGTCGCTCCATGCTCCTGTGAAAAGTCACCTTCCACCCTCCCTTCAGGTCTGAAAGGCCGTGGAGTGGTGGATTGTCACACACCACAACCCTTCCAGCACCCTGAACACCACGCATGCAATTCACACGCGTTAAACCATCCCGTTGTTCTGGCAAATGCAATTTGTGATCACACAGGCCAGAACAGAGAGCCAGCCCATAGCTGAACGTAATTAATCCTTCAAATAACTCTTGACAAGTAGATTAAAAAATTTGCAGCCTGATTCTGCGCCGCGTCTTTCCATTTATTCATGGCTGTGAACACGGCGGCACCTGTGGCGCCAGCAGCGCCCGCCGAGGACACAGCAAATGTTGTGCCACCTGTGCCATGCACTGCCTGCCCAAACCAGCCACGGGCTGCAGCCCTGGCTCCAGCAGCTCTCTGTAGCTCTGGGAGCAGCATCTGGAAGGTGGAGGAGCAGAGAGAGCAGAGTTGAAAAGGCGCTGTGTGACTGTGGTCGCAGGCGTCCGAGGATGAGGGAAGAGAGGAGGATCTGACTCCGTGTTTCAGAAGGCTGATTTATTATTTTATTATATTTATTCTATTGAAACTATACTAAAAGAATAGAAGAAAGGATTTCATCAGAAGGCTGGCTAAGAATAGAAGAAGAAGAAGAAGGAATGAATAACAAAGGCTTGTGGCTCGGACAGAGAGTCTGAGCCAGCTGACTGTGATTGACCATTAATTAGAAACAACCACATGAGACCAATCCCAGATGCACCTGTTGCATTCCACAGCAGCAGATAACCATTGTTTGCATTTTGTTCCTGAGGCCTTTCAGCTTCTCAGGAGAAAAAATCCTAAGGAAAGGATTTTTCAGAAAATATCATGGCTACATTGCTCTTTCCGAGGGCATGGTGAGATCCTCGGGAATATTCAGCCAGTCGCTGATTTAATCACCCACATTCAGTAACACAAGATCACAAGCAGGGCGTTTCTAGAAGCTCACTACAGATCTCAGATCACTTTTGAGGTAATTAGACTCTCAGACCTCTCTCTGCTCTTACTCTGGGCCCATAGATTCAGAATCAATTTCACTTTCCAGTTCCATACCTCTGCCAGGTGCAATTATATTTTCATTCTCTGCAAATAATAGAAATCCCCAATTTAATGGGGAGTATTTTGGTGGGTTTTTTTGTTGTTGTTTTTGTTTGGTTTCTTTGCTTTGTCTTGTTTTGTTTTTTTGGTATTGGAATCAAACTGGTTTATATGACAACAAAAGTGTCTTGAAAGTCGCTGCATGAGTCTGTGACACCAAAGGGGTAGAACAGGAAAGAAAGTTAAATATTACTCATGTTCTATGTTTTCCAGAGGTTCAACATTAAAGATAAGTTTCCAAGGAGGAATATTGCTGATATACAATCCAACTCATGCATTTATTATTTTTTTTATGCATGTAGAGCTCTTCATTGAGAGCATCATTTAAAGGCTTATAGCAAATGTGAATTATAAGCTTGACTACTGCATTATAGGAGATATTGAGAGCTGGAATTTAGGGAAGGCAAAAAAAGGGAAAAGAGCCAACACTGTTGCAGCTCAGGAATGGGTAAATCCTTTCCTGGTTGGGACAGGGCAATCTCCTGGCAATATTCCACTTGTAATAGAAGATCTGGGAGAGCAACAATAATTTGGAGTCATGGAGATCCTCTGGTCTGAGCCACCTAAGTCATTAATAAGGTAAGAGTGGAGGCATGTGTGGGTCTGGAATCAGGAGGGGAGCAAAGAGGAATAACTCCAGGGAATGTTTCAAGGCACTTTGGAGCTGTGCCTCTCTGGGACATAAGCTTGGTTTGGAAGAAACGAGGGGAAAGTTGACGGTGATGGGAAATTCTCTTTGCAAATACTAAAAAAATTAGAATTGTTGAGGGTGGGTTTTTGGAAAGAGTTGACCAACCGAAAAAGAAAATATTCAATAGCTTTTTAAAAGACTTCAAAGCTTCTTGTATGTTAATTCTGTTTTATGGAAAAGGCACTCACTTTTGAGATTGGTTCCTTACATTGCCCTCTTCACCAGATAAGGTGAACATTGCTGCCCCTATTGATTTAAGACCATTCTGACTGAAAACTGTGTTGGAACATTTTGTCTTCCTAAAATCTTACAAAGAGATCAAGAATTGTTTTTACTTCTTAAATTACCATACTTTGTATGCAAAACCAAACATTCTGCTGGTTTAGGTAGGATTGTCTTTTTTTTGTTGTTGTTGAAAGTAACCAATTTCCAGTCTTTAGAGACAGAACCTAATCACACTGAAATTCCAAAAGTGTGGATTCATAATAACAAGTTCTAGATGAACTTGTTACTAAAAAGGGTGCTGGGTATGGTGTCATCACTGTTCCAGATCTGTGGCTTTTTCAGTACCAGGAAGAGAAAATACCTTATATTGTTGCCTGCCTTTTTTTTTCTTGTATAATTATTTTACTGTGAAGACCTAGAATTAATGCAGCTAATAGAAAAACCAGTCAGCCTGTAATGCTTTGCTTTTCTGGTCAAATGGATTTTCATTGAGCACAAACTTTGAAATAGAATATTGTATCTCCTTAGGAAAATCTGAATAGCTAACAAGCATAAGAGAGCATTTAGATGATTATTTGGAGTTGTATTTATCAGAAAGAAAGATGTTTCCCTTTTAATATTATGACAGGGAGAGGAGGCAGACCAAAGGTCTGAGCAGAGACTCCACAAACAGAGGCCCCATCAATGCCTGCAACACAAGTGCTGGAAGGGACAATCTGTTTTAGTTATGCTTTTGAGCACACTTTAAATGTAATTTTAGTGCACAATAAAAATGAATGCTCTGTTTTCCAAATGCATCTGCTGAGCTCGAGTTTCCATACCAGATGGCTTTATATTATGTTAAAACCCCACATACAGTATGCTAGTGCTCACTGGAGCTGCTGAAAGTGACCTTGCATTTTTTTTCTGCATGAGCAAAAGATATGACATTTATTAATTTTGACATGCAAAAATGTTGCTCTTTCCAGCTCGTTGTCATATTCTTCTTTACCTGGGTTTAGGGCTTGGTTGTTTTTCCCTGGTCAGAGGCGTGTGGTGTTTCTAATTTAAAGATGGATTCGGGTACAAGCAGTGCCCAAATTGCACATAAATCTTGTTCAACGCGCGCGGTGTTTATGTTACTAAATACCAGGCATAAATCACGTCTGGCCTATTGGATTGGGACTTTTATTTTTGAGTTTGCAGCTGGCAGATGCCCAGCTCTATCTTTCATTCATCCCCGAGCCTGCTCTGCCCTGTCCCTGTGTCACTGCATCCGCGGATGCTCTGGCCCAAGGCGCGACACGGAGCCGGCGCGGCGACGCCTTTGGATGGGAGTCAGCTGCTGTCCCTGCAGCTCTGGGGGCTCCACCTCGGGGGTTTTTGTCTGCCCACGGCTCTGTGCCTAAAATTAGACTGTGAGTAACGCCTGGGCTGCACCTCGCCAGCGGAACCTCGGTGAGGAAGGAAATGTCACCGTGTCAGTGACATTTGCGCCGCTCCCTCCGCAGAAACTCCGTGTCCTGCAGAGCTGGAGCTGTGCAGGGTGTGTGAAAACCCTCCCTTCTCCTTTGTTTTTCCTGCTGTCTGCCTCAGAATGGCAAGTGACTGTTCCAGCTGTGAATAGCTAATTATATATTGAATTTCAAATCTCTATCCCCAGCTCGGTCCTTTTTAGAGAACAGGGTGAAGTTTTAGCCACGATGACCTGCTGAGGGTAAGGGATGCCTGACCAATGGGGATGCGGGGCTGGATGTTTCTGCATCCCTGTGTGGCTGCCAGGTGATGGTAACAATTCATTTTACCTGACCTTTAGGCAGCAAATATGCCATACAGGAAAGAAGTGCTCTTCTGGCTGATTCCTCCTTGATTCTTTTATTACTGAGGCCATATTTCCCACTTAGAGGTCATGCAGATCACCTGTTTCTTGGTGATTGTGTTAATTTGCACTTTGTTATCCTGGATGTTTATTAATCTGAAATTTGGTGTGGTTTCCATCCTTTATTTTTGTCTCAGTTGTCAGTAATTGTTGGTGTGTTATTCCTCACAGAATTTCTGCTCCTTGCAGCCTTAAGTGAGCTGATTGTGTGGAGGCATTAATCTCTGTATGCAGAAGATTCCTGTTGCATACCCTTTGGAGATTTTGTGCTCATCCAGAATCAGTTTAATTTATTCCACCATTTTTTTCATGTATCACCCAGACAAAAAGAAATTTAAGATTAGACTTATTATTTTTGACTTCTTTGTATGTTGTGATGTTATTGAATTACCGTGTTTTACCACAATTTGCCAGTAATTTATGAAATATTTTGTACGATGGAATACAATTTCCACGCATGACTGTGAAACATGAAAAGCCATCTTATTATCAGTGTGTTCCTATTAATATTGATGTGATAACACATTGTTGCATCAATTGTAATAAATGGCTCAGATAAGGATAGCAAACAGAAAACGTTCCCAGCAAAGTTATTCAGACCTGACATGCAGAGCAGCACTGGCAAAGTCAAGCAAGGAGACTTTGCAGTGGCATTTTACTGAATAACTAAAATTTTATTGACTTATGTTCCACATGATGGAGCATTAAGCAGTCCCCCACACCCCAATTCCTTTCTTGATGGCAGCAGGAATGACCTGCAATTCCCATCAAATTATGTTTCCTTGTGGTTTTGTAGGCTTTATGTTGTTTTTTTGTTTTTACTACTTTATTTTCCCCCTCCTCAAGCATATCTCCAGAGTTAAAGATTTTATTTAGAAAAGTTTTTAAAAGTTCCTTTAATGCGTTTTGAGAGACACAACTTTTCATGAGATTTACCTGTATTTCACTCTTCGGAATGCATATTTTTTTATATAACGCTTCATATTGATAATAAAAGGAGTTCTACTTATCTGTGGGCATCTTTCACCACAGAGCAGACATTGGAAAGTCTTGATTCATTGCCCCAAACCACAAATGAGCTGAGAGATGACAATGCTGGGTCATTTGACTGCACCAGCACTTGGAAAACTGCTGATATGAGGGCTCAGAACTTGTCTTTTAATGGAGTGGTTTTGAGGTTCTTTTATGATTCTTCTGCCACAGCAGCATAATGCAAACCCAGACTGGTACTCAAGTACACACAGGGCAGTGCAGACAGATTCTGTGGTTTTAAGTTCAGTTTGTTCTCAGAAATGTCCTAGAAATTTCAGGAAAAGCAAGGATATAAATGTTGCTGTCCTGAGCAAATGGTGGCTTTCCTGCCACTTCCTTAATTTAAAAGGAAATATTTGATTTTGCCACCAGTTGTACGTGCTCAAATGTCCTAGTCTGATAATCTATATGATAAAACAGCAGGGAAAGGTGAAAAATTGGGATTTTAGGCCTGGCATCTCTCCTGCCTTGGTAAGAGAAGGACACAATCTAAGGAGATGTTTGGATGTGGAAAGTGTCTCACTGTTGGTTTTTCCCCCCAGAGAGGTGAACTGAGAGAGATCCCATCAGAAGACAGCACTGGTGGCATTGCTCATGGATGGCAAGAGACCCAGAACTCTCCTTGATGCCTCAGGTTTTGGCTTTTCTAGTTTTCAGGTTCTGTGCTGCTTTAGTGTGAGGGTCTGGGCTTGATATGAGGGGATGGTGAGCTGTGTGCACAGAGCAGGGAGACAAAACAATTCCTGCTCCAGCTGGGCACCAAGGACAAATGACCCAAATCTCAGCCCAGGAGCACAAACCCCGTGGGCTGGAGAGAGAAAAACAAGCAGGGTGGGAGTGCCTGGGCTAAAGCTGCAATGGGACAATGAACTGCAAGGTGCAAATGGAGCAGAACTGATCCCAGGGAGAGACCCCGGCAGCGCTCGTGCATTTTGGGGCCATTTTGGTTCATCTTGGGTGCAGCCCTGGCTGGGCTCTGGTGCTGCCCAAGGTGGATCCATGGAGGAGATCCTTTGGGTAAATCCCTGCTTTATTCTGGGGCTCTGCCCAGCCTCTGCCCCAGGGCAGCCTGCACAAGGCATCATGTAATTTCCACTGGGGAATTGTGCTCAACTAGATTCACCTCTCCTCAGCATCTCCTAAAGCCATCTTAACTTTTTTGGGATGAAACTTCGTAAGTTCAGCCTTGCAAGATAAAAAACTGTTGATTGTGATGTTGATAGAAGTTTGCAAAAATCAGGAGAAGATTTCATTGCTTCTACCTGACACTGGTTCTTTTCTCATCTATCAGAATTCCTGCAGGATGTCTCAAGCCCTGGGATTATAAGAACAAGTGACACAGCCATGTTTCAGCTCCCAGGTTCCCCAAGAATGAGCTGCAAGACAGTAATTATGAATTTCTGCACTCTGATGTCAACCTGGGGCCCTGTTCAAGTATCAGCCTTCTGAGCCTTTGGCCTCTTTTTTGGGCTTCTGGATTTGTATCCACGCTTTCATCCTCTGGTAGCTTTGGAAATTCAGTGCTTTATCTTCATTTTTTATCTTCATTTTCTTCATTTTTGCATCTCTGCCATGAAAATGACTAGAACACAGACCCTGAGGAAACCAGATGTGCTTATGGGGCTCAGGTGCTCAACCAAAGGAGCCACAATCCCGTCCAAATTGCCACTTTTCCCTATTTTTGAGTGGCCATTCTCTTCACTTGGACTGCGGTGTTTTGAAGGGCGTTTGCAAGAGGCAGCGTGTGCTCCTGCAGACAAAATTCTCTTCGGCTGTTCTTGTATCACAACATGCAACTGCAAATGGCCAAAATTCTGTTCCAGCTGGTCCCCTGCAAACACCTTGGCCTCCACTCATCCTCCCTGGTGCCTGAGCCCTTGCCAAAGACATTTCCCATGCACGGAACGTACACAGAAATATTTGTAACCTGCATGTGAGCTGTGAAAACGAGAGGCAGTTCCAGTGAAAGATGCAACTTTTGATCCTTCACTGGATGAATTCCATGTTTTGAAGTGTTTGAAGCAGGGAAGACCGCAGCAGGTCTTTCATCTTTCCTGTTGGTTGAGCTCTGTAATGTCATGGTAGGGGGTGCTGTATGACAAGAGAAAAATGCAGCCCTAAAGAGATTTTCCTATTCCTCTTCCTTGTTTGTAATTTGTTAATTTGTATTAATTTCATTTCAGGATAATCTCTTATCTGTTAATGGTAATCTTGCTAGTTTGATTTAAAGGAGTGGTTTGGAAAACAAGGGCAAGACAGTCTGATGAGTAATTGTGAAAATACCTGATGTGTTGAAAAAGTCTGAACTCCTTAGGCAATATTTTCAGCTGACCTCTAAAAACCACTTTTCAGGTGTATGTATCTGAATATGAAAGGACCAACATTTGCATATGCAAATCCCACCCCTGTATTTGCACAGTGTAGCTGGATGAACAATTGAGTCCTCTCTGTGCAATAATTGTCATTTCTGTGTAGAAGTGACCTGCTGGTGGCTGTTTCACCCCTTTTTTATTAATATTTGTTTTATGACGCTGTGCCTGACTGTGGTTACTTTCTGTTTTCAAGGTAAAAGAGACAAATTCTCAGAGCTGAGCATTTTCAGAGTTAGGTGGGCATTAGAAACTCTGAAATCTCCAAACAGCACCATATTGTGTTTTTATTTAAATCCACAAATCGTAACATAGCTCTTCAACTTCAGACTTCTCATTAAATATTAAATTGCCAAATCTGTATTTTTATCACTCTTACGTAATAACACCACTGGAAATTATAGGGCTAAGATTGCAAAGAGTTAGAACAAATCACTCAAGGGTTCAGCATTGAATGCAAAGTGCAAAATCTAATAGGACAATGTGAAAAGGCATATTTTAAAAGTGAATAAGTTATGTTTTGTCTGATGCTCCCTGCCTATTCTTATGGCCTCTTTTCCATCTCTTCCTGGGGACAGAAATTACTCAGTTCTGGGGTCAAGCTTTATGGATGATAATATGGATTTTTCTTTTTTTGGTCTTTTTATAAGTTTAGCTTGGTTTTTTGTGGTTGCACTCCTAAGACAACATAAGTACATAAATCCCAGATGTCTCCTTGGGTGAAGGATAACAAAGATAATTACAGCTTTCTCCTTAATATGTGATAAATTCCTTAACTTGGTCATGCCCAAAATTCTTACATACTTCAGCCTTCACCCATGGAGTCCCTTAAGTGTTGAAAGCTTGGATTATGGGCAAGCCAAGCTCTTTGATAAAAAAATACAAATTATCCTCATGAGGTCGAGCCAGGGTTGCACAGATTTCAGAAGCAAATCAGTGGCTGTGTGGGTCTGGGTGGTTCTGGGTTGGGTTCCTCATGAGCAGCTGGGTATATGGAATGGTCAGCCAGGAGCACACAGGGGTTCTGACCTCCCTGCAGGTGTTCAGATGTCCCTGTTCATCAGGACATGGGACAGCTCCACCAGGAGGGGACAGCTTTGCTCAGCTCCTCTGCCTGGCAAGATTAACCCCAGAGAGCAGTGGGTCACTCTTGGAGGGAGGGATCTCAGGTGAGAGAGGGACCAAGTGAGTTTTTCATCTCATTTGATTTCTGTACCAGCCAAAAATACATGAAAAAAAAGAGAAAGAAAAAAAAAAGTGTAATTTATTATCCTAATCTTGGAGCAATCACCAGGGATGGATTAGTTCTGGAGCTTTCACCACTCACTGTGCCAGTCACTACGTGAAGTCATGAAATAGTCATGGGAGCTTTTGTCACCGTCTCCTGGGTGCGGACATTATCCATCAGGAGAGGAAATCTTTTCTCTGCCTGTGGAAATGAGAGTGATCAGGCAAATGACCCACCAAAGAAGCGATTATCAGCTGGCTGGGCATGGTGGCTCAGGTGGAGCAGGAGGGGAGGAGCTGGGCCTGCCTGTCAGAGCAGTGAGGCCTCAGGGTGGGAGTGGGATGCTGGTGGTGCTGATGGAGTTAGGAGGGACGATGGCAGCTTGGACCTGTCAATGTTTGTGTAATCAGAGGATCACTGATGTTGGAAAGGCCCCCCGAGACCATTGATTCCAACCTGTGCCTCACCCCCACCTTGTCACCCAGCACAGAGCACTGAGTGCCACATCCAGGCCTTCCTTGGACACCTCCAAACCTCCTTCCAACACTTTCCTCACTTTTTCATGAGGAAATTTTTGCTAATGTCCAACCTGAGCCTCCCCTGGCACAGCCTGTGGCTGTTTCCCCTTGTCGTCTTGCTTGTTAGCTGGGAGGAAAAAAATAATGAAATGCTCAGTTCAGTGGGAGCCAGGTAAACCTGGATTTTACAGCCCTTGTGAATCAAAGCAGACAGATTTATGTGATGCAAATAGAAATGCCCCAGGTTTAGTTTGCTGAACATTTGGTCAGCCTGGCAGGAAAAGTGAATTCTAACTGTAGCAGATTGGGCCTACAGATACTTGGGAAACCAAATCCTGAGGAGTGGGAATTATGTCATGGTAAAGGAATAAATCTCAGTGCCCACATGTAAAGAAGGGGAAAGAAAAACCCTTTGATTGGTTCTCTTTTCATATGCATCTCTTCTGGATTACATTTATATTTTTTTCCAGGAATAATAAGGCTTCTTCTCCTCACCTGTCAACAGTGACATGTGCCAGTTACAGACTGGACAATGAGAAGTGCTACTCAGGTTATTTTCATTTGGTGTTTATTTTCCATTCTCTACCCTCTCATAATTTTTTTTTAAATTTAATTGTGATTAATTTTAGCCTTAATAATTTTTGCAAGCTGCAAAACTGCTGTGACACTGCAAGAGGTGTGATGAATTACTAAAAAAACCAGGGGAGGTGTTATCTCCTGTTTTAACTGTGTGAGCACAGGTTTTGTTCTACAGGGCTTTCCTTTGTGCTCTGACACGAGTTTGTTTCCATCAGGTCCCCAAACAGCACATCTGGGGCTGGTGAATGCCCTTGTGAGTAGCTGTACTCCAAGTGTAGGTTGTTAGTAAGCTGTGTAATTTGCTAGTAATTTGAATTTTAAAATCAGCCACGGTTCCATTTGCAGCATTACCCATTTCCACAAGCAGAACATTTTTTATCAGTACTCCTCTTTACCCAGGAGGAAGATGCTGATCAGAGTTCTCGTGGTGCTTTTTGATGCATTTTTGTTTTTCCTGGCAGAAAGGCAATATCTGATCTGAGCACCAGCCTGGTCCCACAGAGGCTCCGTCTGCTCCTGGGCTGGACTTGCTGACTCCAGGGGAATCTCCACTGCAAGGGCTGCATCTCCTCAGCTGGGAACCTCTCCCAAGTGCTGTGCACATTTACCTCTTAGAGAAGCTCATCAATTAAACAAACAAGGCACCTGCATGGGAAAATGGAATATTTTGTTAATTCAGTGGACAGAGGTGTGAGAGCTTCATCCCAAACACCAATTTATGAGTGGAGTTTCATGGGGAAGAGGGTGGACAGCCCATGTCATTCCTTTTTCCTCATAAAGATGTCACATCTTCATTTTATCTTGTCCTTCAGAGAATTCTTCTTTCACGCCGAAGGCAAAACATCATTTGGGTTGCAGAAATGCATAATTTTAATATTCCAAACATTTTTATAAGGAGGAAATATTTTATGTCTCCTTGAATGACCATGCAAAATGTTGTTTTAGCAGGGTTTAAATTCCCCTTAAAATACTGTTTATAATGTGCCCAGAGTGCATTCTCACTTTTATATCAATCTGAATTTCTTTCCTGCAGGGGAACTTGGACAACAGGAAAAGGAAAACCTTTTCTTGAGAGGGAACATGAAGGGAAACTTTTTAAATAATGTTGATGGTGCAGTGGGTGACAGTAGAAGAGACAAGGACTAAAGAACAAGAGCAAATCCTTTACCTTGGAACAACAAACCCTAAAAGTGTGATTGAAGTGACCATGAACTGCCATCATTAGTATATTGCTGACACAATCCTGATCCCAAAATTCCTTTAAAAATCTTTCAGCATTTGAGTGATTGTGGTGCTAATAATAGGATGATGCTGCAATTTTATTGTCAGGGTTGTTCTTGGGCTTGACATTGTCTTTATCAATCTGTTAATGAAAATAATGCTTATGTAAGGTGTTATTATGAATTCCTGGTTTGGAGCCAGGGATGGGGGCAATGATATTCTGTAGTCTGGCATGTTACAGAGTAGTTTTGTTTAATTTCTTTTCTCAGTGAGCATTGGAGAGAGAAAGATTTGGGTAGTGGAGTGTTATTTAAAAACCCCACAACTGTTCTGAAGCAAGCAGTGAATCCGCCCAAATTGTCTTTCAGATTTGAAAGACATCAGCACAAAAAAAGTGGAGGCAAAAGAAAAAAAGCTGGGAAGTTCAATGTTTAATAGAATTTCATTGAATTTTTTTTCAAACTTGAGGCCCATTTCTATCATAATTAAAACATAAACAAGTCTGTGGCTTTGCAGCCATGGCAGTGCTTGCAAAATCTGAGAAGGAAAGCAAATAGATTGCTGTTAAATGTTTCTTAATACAAGTCACAGCTCTGTGTAACGTGCCCATATCAGAATTATTTCCTCATCTTTATCAATTTATCCCATCCCTGGAGGTGTCCAAGGCCAGGCTGGACGGGGCTTGGAGCACCTGGGTACAGTGGGAGGTGTCCCTGCCCATGACAGGGGTGGCACTGGATGGGCTTTAAAGTCCCTTCCAACCCAAACCATTCCATTACTCTATGATTTATTTATTATTTTTTTTTATTGTTGTTGTGAATCCTAAATTTAGGGACATTATACCAATATTCTTCTCCCTGGTTCTGCAGGAAACTGAAGCATTAGAAGAGGCAAGTACTGGTGGTGCTGCACAATTTGTCCCTGCCAGCTGATTCCCAAAGTCTTCTTCTGGGAGAGAGCAGAGCTTCAAGTGCTTTGCAGGCAGGTTGTAAACTGGCAATCTAGGTCACTGTAAATACAAAATAAACCAGCTGCCAATAAAACTGAAATATAATTCTCTATTCCCAGTACACGCAAGCAAAGAAACAAATCCAAGATATTGGCAGTGACAGCTGACATTCCCTCCTCTGCTTGTGGTGCTTCCACTCACTGAGCAGCCTCAGGTGTTGCAAGGACAAAGAGATGATGGGGATGCAGCCTGAGAAAAAAGTTCCATTCTGTGGCACTCACTTTGTAAAGGACCTTACTCTGCAACTAAGCACTTGGCTTTGGGTTGGCGTATTTGTGGGATGAAACACTGCCAGAGGTGGCTGAGGGCAGCAGGATTAGACATTGGGTTTGTTCTGAAAGAGACCCAAGGTTTGTGGTGTCCTTTGGCAGCTCAGAGTCCCAAACCCACCCTGGACTCCATTAGCCTGCAGGATGTAGAAATCAGGGAGGTGTTTAATTGCTTCCAAATTCCTCCCAAGCTGCCTTCCCTCCTAGTCATGGTATCCCCAGACAAAAATATAAACACTAGGGAGTTCTGAGAAGGTAGTTAAAAGATTGTTGATCCCACAGACTTCTTTTAATTTGTCAATGTCACAAATTGCATCATTTGTTAGTATTAGTGGGCTGGATGGTGCTTCCTACAGCCCCAGTGAATGGGTTCTGGGGCATTTTTCCTAATAATCATCTAATTGTCCCAAACTGTGGACTTTGGTTCATCATGATGATTTTCAGCTGTCAAAGGAGATGGTACCAATTTTATTTACAGTTATAATTTATGGATTTTCTGAGTTGTGAGATGAGATAGAAACTTCAGCATTTCCTCCTCTGATATTTTCATTCACCTGAACCTTGGCCTGGTTTCATTAAAAATCCTGCATGAGGATTATTATTTTACAGTTTTAAGAATAAGAATTGGCCTCACTAAATAAGCCAAATCTATATCTTATTTTTAATGTAATACTGAGATAAGAAGAACTAAAGATGTGTTCTGGCAGATTTCTGACAACAAAAGAAATCTGCAGAGATGCCATGGACTCCACTGGAGTCAGTTCTAGCTGCTTTATGCTGGGACAAGACCCAAAAACATTCTGAGCAGAGTTCATTGTCTCTTAGACAGCTTTTAGTCATTTTATTTGCCAAGTTTCACTCACAGCTGGATTAAGATTTAACAATTTTCTTTCCTCCTCTCGCTCGGATCAGTCACGAGCCTGTGGGAGATGAGCACGGCTCTGGAGCAGAGCCCAAATCTGCTCAAACCCAGACACAGATCATGGTGAGGCTGGTTTTGGTTGGAGGTCAGTGCTCAGTCATGGTGTCACAGGCATTTGTGAAACACTGGGAAGGTGAACAGGCACAGCCTTGGAGGTTTTACACCACAGAAATCCCAGAGCTTGGGAAGGGACATCACAGAACCAGCTTTAGTCAAATAATTGGTGGAACCTCAGTCTAAAGAAGTCTTGCATTACTTGCAGAAAATAGGAATTATGAGGAAGCTCTGGAGGGAGGAACAAAAAAACCAACTAAACTCTTTTTTCTATAGAAAAATATTATTTTTATTGTGATTTCTTAAGGTAAACCCCCATTCTCCCCTTACCTTTCTTTCTCCTGAGGCATCGCTTGACGTTCCAGAGGCAAACTGGAAAAGAGAATTATTAAAAAATGAGCTCTGATGAAGACCAAGCAGCAAAGAGAGGTCATTGTGTCCTTTCCACTGCCCCTCCTTCAGCAGTGGATCCAGGCTGCACTGGGCAGAATGGAAGGATTTGGGCTGGCAGCAGTTCACTCTTGGGTGAGACAATTTACAAGCTGCAAAAGTTCAAATCCAATATTGTGTGTACAATTTATTCACAATAGAAATTTCATCCCCGAGTTCAGAGAGACCAGAACATTACCATAAAGAATTCCATATATTTCTGGTAACATTGATGCTCTTTCCACAGTTTATTGCAATCAACAAACTCCATTGTTGCCAGAGAATCTCAGGAGATGCAGCTTATCTTAAATCCAGAGTTATCTGTGTGTCACACCAGGCCTTTCTGTAAGTTTGCTATGGTGATCTATCTATGTTTAAATTTAAAAAAAGAGAGAGAAAAAGCAATATAAAAGAAGGAGCAGAACACTGGGCTAGGGAATGAGATGTCTGGTTTCTCTTCCAAACTCTGCTGGTGTGACCTTGCACAGCCCCTTCTCCGAGTCCCAGCAACCACCACCATAAAATGTGAGTAATGAGGTTATAAATGTATCATTTTTATTGAGTAATGGCGTCGCTCAGTTGGGTTTTGTCCTTTATTTCTGTTTGCTGTGTAGTTTAATATTTGCCAGTAAAAAGCATGCGAGTGGCTAATTGCATTTCGGGGCCCTCGGTGCTCAGCTCAGAGCAGCCTACGTGTTTATTTGTTTCTGTGCAAAGGTGTTATTAATCACTGGCAAACTGCTGCAGCCAAATTAACTAAACACAGAAAACCAAACGTGCAGGGCTTTTGTGGCTGCAGGTGCAAGGGAATCAGCTCTGAAGCACTGGGAAGTTTTCTAGCACTCACTCATCCCCTAAAACCCAATGTCAACCCCTTCCTGCCTCCAGTCCATGTAGCAAAATTCAATTTTTTTTTTTCTCTTCAAGCAGTTTGCAAAGTCTTAAAAACATCCTTTGTATCTTAATCTTTCTACATTTAAATTATAATCCCTGTTCACTTGTTTAATTTAATCTGTTCACTTTTCCCAATATAAGAAGTCATCTCTGGAAGTTTTTCAGTGCACAAACTCTACAGGTCATTTTCTTTCTGTCTTTGAAGTGACACTTTTGAAGCTGCAAAAAAGTGATAAAAGGCCCCAATGTCAGTGAAATTATATTTGTCAATTTACAGTAAATTTCCTGATAATAGTACAGTTGTAAAACTGTAAAGGTTCTGCCCCTGTGGTGTAATTTTTCTTTGAAATTTTAGCAGAAAGTAAAATGGTAAAAAACCTGTGGGCTTAGAGATCTGCAGAAATATTTGCCATAGTTTTCTTTGATGCTGAGTGTGTTATTTATATGGAAACAGGATCTGCTGTGCCCATTGTGATAATTTATCCCATGAGCACTCCCCCTGGAAATCTGAAGTGTCAAAATGTGCTTCAGAGTGGCTTTGTGGTGCAGTAATTAAGAAAAAAGGGCTTGTGTTTTCTTCCCATTAAAAACCTTCTCAACACACTTGTCATCAAAGCATTTGTGACAGCAAATTTAGCTACACTTTTGTACTTCAGATCACAAAATTATTTTTGAGCTACATTAGAAAGATTGAATAGAACTTTCACATGAAATTGCTTTAATGATATTTTTGCGACTCTCAGTGTTTCTTTGGAAATTCACTTCATCTTCTCTCGTTCTCTGGTTTCTCTATTTATTATTAGATACCTGTAGAGTTTAATAAAAATATACTTAATGTCAGCCTTGTTAACAGTGAACATTCTCTTTTTTTTTGTCTTTTTTTTTAATCCAAACTCACCCTGTGAAATGAAACTTATATTTTTTTTCTAGGAAGCAAATACGTGGATTGTGTCTATATACCAAAGGAGCTCAGGGTTGCTGGAGCCTTTTGGAAGTGATGTTGGCTGTTTAAAGGTCTCCTTGCTGTTGGTGCCTCACTCCCCAACCCGTGGTGGTCTTGACCAAAATCATCATTAAAAGCTGCAAACCTCCCAGAGCTCTGGTTGGGATCTCCATGGAAAACACCAGAGCAGCTCTGCTGAGCTTGTCTCAGCATATTTTATAACAATGTTATTTCTAATTCTGTAAATTCTCAGCTTCAAGCTGCTCCCTCTCATCTATTTGAGTCATCCTTTAAGTAAAAGTCTTTGATTTTCATCATTTAATCCCCGTTTGCCCCAGGCAAGCCGTGTGTCTTCCCCTCCATGGCCATTTGTTTCTGCATTTCTAAAGAGCGTGGTAATAAGGAAGGTGGGGACTTTTAAAGATGTTAAAAGTTGTCTTTGTAAAGGTTCCCTGAGTGTGGAATTCCTTCATTTGTTTAAATTGGAATGTTCAGTTTTTGAGGTTTTCCCATTGATGCGCGCTATCAATTAGTGGGTGGTAGGAGCTGCCAGTGCCATCAGCAGGTACAAAGACACATTTTACCTTTTGGGGTAAAATACAACTTTTCTGAGGTCAATTGACTCATATCAGTGTGGCTGAGATCTTGAACTCTTTTCCCCATGTTTATCAATTTATCTAAAATAACTTCTTTCCTCTGTTCCTTTTTTTGTGCGTGTTCGTCTCAAGGACATTAGTTTATCTACATATTCTTACACGGATATTTGCTTTTATGATGATTTTTGCAGATTTTCAGGCTGGAAATTGAAGAGGAATGCAGAAATCAGAAAAGGTAAAGCTGATAAGCAGAAATTACGGGCGCTGTAAAAAATCCCAACAAACAAAGCCAAACCAGCCACTATTATTTTTATTACAGCAGGGCATAAAAAATCCAACAGAGATTGAAGATTTATAGTGCTGAAAACTTCACAGATAGTACCAGATAATTGTTGCTTCAAAAGAATTAAACACAGCAGGCAAAAAAATGTCATTTTCTCCAAGTGGCACGCTTGAGGCTGGTGGGAGGATGAGGAGTTGCCATGAAGTCTCCTGGCTATCAGCTGAGCAGTCAATACTCAATCAATAATTCACAACACTGAATAGATTTACTTCTGGAAAAAAAAAAAAAAACAAACAAACCAACAGCAATGTGGTTTAATATTTTAATTTTGCCTGCCTGTTTCTTGTTCTCAGCTTTTGAAACAGCAAGGGGCTCTCACTTTTTAATGATTGTGGCTTTAATTAAGCTAAATTATCTCAGAGTGCTTTCAGGTATTTAAAGCAGAAATTCTATCAGGCAGGTGTGTATTTTGTAGGGAAAAGAACAAGAATGAATTTTCCGAGTATGTTTCTTGTAGAAAATTTTAAGAATTTGTGTGTTAGGTGAAAGGAAGGATCAAACACTCGTGGCATGTCCAGCAGCTGGGCACAGTTCCTGTGTCAGATCCATCAGGGAATGACCAAGGAAAGCCACCATGGGCTGGGAATGGTGAGAGGTGACCAAGGATGGAGGAACAAGTCCAGGAAAATGGCCAACCTCAAAAAAGCATCAAGAAGAGGCGAAAATTTTCCACTTTCGCCAGTTCCAGATGTTCCTGAGCAAAAAGGGGGAGGAGAAGATGAAGGGGGCTCAAATTACCTCGGGTTTGAATTTCTGCCCATATGGAGAAACCATTTCCAGTTGTTTCCAGCACGTTCTGGATTCCTCTCATGAACTTAATGATGAAGGATGCCACATCCCATTAGCAAACTCCTGAGCCATGCAGCTCTCCTGAGAGCCTCTTTCAGGGAGGTGGCTGGTGTTTCTGTGCAATGCATACAAAATATATTTTACAATTAAAGTATTTTCTTCCATTCGTCGTCTAAATCATATTACAAGGCACTTAAACGTTGAATAATTTATATTCCCCAAAAAGATGTTAGGCTATTAAATAGCAGGAATAATGTTAGGTTTATTAGATTGTTGTAGAGGACTCTATCTTTGGTAATGATTCAAACTCGTGGTTCTTACCAAATAATTGTTTCCATCTCTGGCTTGATTGTAGGGTTATTTCAAGAGGTTTTTTTTTTTTTTTTCTGTTTGTTTTTTTTTACATTTTTGTGTTTACGGGGCAAATCTTTTCAGTACAGGCATCCCGCAGCTGGTTCACCCAGTCACTGAATTCTGGAAAAGAAGGTTCTTTTGCCCATGTAGTCTCTGCTTTTGGAGACAAATGCCCAAATCTTTTCCAACATCTCTATTTCCCTCCCGGCAAAGGGCTGTAGGATTCCTCAGATGATATATTAGCATATTTATAGAAATCAATGCATGTCTTATGCTGAGAAGCTTTCAAAGAGATGCAGAGGCTTGTGGGAGACACTTGGTGGCATGTGGATTGTTGGAATGCTGATTAAGTGGGAATAACAGCAAAAAGTTCCAGTTGGTTCTGCCCCTGGATTTAAGCAGGGTGAGTTCATGACCCCCCAGACTGTTCCAAGGCTGAGGCAGGATCCATGGGGATGGGAATTTGCCCTTGAGAGAGCTGTATTTGTGGATAGAATAGTGCAAACACAGTTGTTTCAACCCCAAAAGAAAAGGGAGAAAGAAAATTTCCCTGAGATTGGGTGAGTTAATGCTGTGTTTGAGGGAAGAACTAAATCCACGGTGCAGGGGACATTTATAACCCTTACCTGCTGCAGAACCACTGAGATGAAGAAAAGGCAGCACTCAGAGGATGATTACAAGGATATTATGATGGGCAACATGCCTTTTAAGTGCCAGTGGAATGGGCAATTCCAGAAGCCCTCAGGAAAACAAGTGTTGCTGGAACATGACAATTTATTGAACAGATCTCCTGCACCCTTGTTACCATATTTTTTTTCCCTGCAGTACCACAATGAATTCTGTCCTGGCTTTTGGTACAAAAAGTAAAGGGAAGAGGAAAGAATGTCAAGCAGGAGCAGGGTGCCAAAGCCTGAAATATCTGTCTTCCCAGGTGAGGAAGATGAAGAAGTTGCTTGGTTGTCACTGCAGAAGAAGATGAAGAAGTTGCTTGGTTGTCACTGCAGAAGATGGAGAACTTCTCCACAGAAGATGGAAGGTCCAAACTGGCCAAGGAATTTACAGTAAGGTCTATCTTATCTCACTTAAAACATTTGGAATAGTAGTGGGAGGTTTATGTGTGAGATAGAAATATTATTTGCTACCCATTTGGAGCAGGATAGTTTTTACATGCAGGAAAATGTAAGAGGGGGAAAAATCAAAGTAAAAAACCAGAATGGTTTGAGTTGGAATGGTGACTTCTAAATTTTGATTGCTAAAATACAAACAAATACAAGCCAAATTGAAAAATAGTTTAATTTTGACCCTAACACCACCTGTTTTGTTTTATGGCAAAATTCTGTCAGTGGTTGCTGTGTGTGAGGGCTGACATCTCTTGACTTGCTTGGACAGCTTTGGGAGCCACTCAGAGCTGTATTTGTGAGAAAGGCAGATCTCAGTCCATAAAAAACAGTGACCACATGAACCAGCTCTGCTCCTTATCCCAATCAATGCCCTGTACAGAAGCCACACTCAGTAATTATTGTGTTTATTGAAATAAAGAGCAGTTCATCCATGCAAGTGCAGTCCCTATTCATGGTTATATTGGCAGTTTGGCTGTGTCCAGTGACACAAGGTGACATCAACCCAGAGTGCAGTTTGTGACCCCCCCAGAAACTCTGAACTGGAGGGAAGGAAGGAAGGTAGGAAGGAAATGAAGCATTTTCAGGGAGGAAAATTTCTGGAGCTCATAAGTGGAAATTGTCTGTGTATCCTTCAGCACAAGAAAGGAAGTTGGAAATTGAGGGTTTCCATGTCTTCCATCAAAGCACTCCCAACTGCAGCCTTGGGGATTCGTGTTAAACCTGGATTTTTGGGGCTGGAAAGGGAAAAATACACCCTTTCAGCTCCGAGGTGTTTTGTCTTTTCCCCCCAAATTGTGTGTGAATCTGATCACTAAATACAAAATATGGTGTTTTCTCTGTAAAAGAGGTATATGCAGTCCTTCCTGGCTGCAGTGGAAAGAAAGAACTTATTTAAACTATAGCTGAGGCTTAAAATCCTTTGGAAAAAAATCTGGGATTCATCGATCCTTAGTGGAAACAAACAAAATAATTTCAAGTTTACAGATCAGCATGCAGGGACGTTGAGTTAACTCAGGTGTTAATGGTTCTAATGGTTTCCCTTAAGATTCTGTTTGTACTTTTTCCAGTGAAAGGGAATCTTTTGAGGAAATAGCTGTTGGTGTGGGGTTGTTTTTTTGTTGGGGTTTTTTTATACCAAAATGTTACAGAAATTACCTCAGTTCCAGCAAGCTTCAACCAAACCAGTTGTAATCTAACATAACACCCTTCCCTGGCGGATACTACAGTGATTAATTTTAGTATTAATCTCTCCAGCTTTGGCTTTAGCCACTGCTGATTAATACTCCAGTGATATGCCTTAAACCAAGGCTGAAATATTTTGGGGCCAGTATCTGTGAACAGATCTGTGAACAGATCCAATTTCCTCCTCAGCAACTGCAAGCAGTTACAGTCACTTTTAGTGCTGGGTCCAGTCTTTTATGTGCTTTTAAATTACTGGGGAGCTGCTGGCTGGAGAGGAAGGGCTCAGTGAAATAAAGGAGATGACCACAAAGAGGGACCTTGTGGGCATGACAGCAGAGAAATATTTGCTTGACCATGAAACAGCGAGCCAAGGCAGAATCCCAGCACTTCCCTCTTCCCAGCGAGTCACTTAACCTCTCCTCATTGCAGGGCTTTTAAAATAAAATCCAGTTAATTGCCTGCCTTCAGGAGGAGTTGGGAGACTAATTAATGGATGTTTGCAAAGTACTCGAACACTGTAAAGCGCAGCACTGGCTGCTGAGTGTTGTTGCCACCTTTTGGAGGCAGATCCAGCAGGAGCAGCGGCTGCTGCCGTGGGTTGGTGCGGAGGGCTCTGTGCCGGGTCAGACTGCTCTGATTTCACTGATTGCTTCAATAACCTCCCAAAGAAGCAAACATAAAAGCACCTGCCTGTTGCGCACATTCCCAGTGTCAGGATGGTGTGACCCAAACTCCATCCTGCCCTGGACCTGCCTGGAAAAGAGTTTCCATTTACACTTAGCAACATTTCCTGGAGTGCACAGAAAGTTTGCATGGAAGCTATTACCGCGCCTGAGTGGGAGCAGCTGGTGAGAGAGACAGTGAATCTTGTTTCTTGAATCAGAAGGCTGAATTTATTAATATAAGATATTATACATTATAGTTATACTAAAAAGAATAAGGAGAGAGGTTTTGCAGAGCAGCTAGGCTAGTTAGGAAGAGATAGAAAAAAATCCACAACAAAGCTGTGGCCAAGGACTCAGTCCCCTGGCTTGCACTGGTGATTGGCTCTTAATTATAAACATAAAACATGAACCAATCACCAATCAAAACAGGTGCCCCTGTTGCATTCCCCAGCAGCTGATAATAATTGTTTACCTTGTCTTCGGAGGCCTCTGGCCTCCCGAAGACACAGAAATCCGAAAGAAAGGATTTCTGTGGAGAAATGTCTGCGACAGGAAGCACCGTCATCGTGTGCCGGGCATTGGCAGGGAGGAGCAGTGCATTAATTTCTGGGAGCTTGCAGAAAGCCTCTCCTCCTCCCTTTATCATGTCCAGATGATTTTTTGGGTTTGTTTTCCTGATGGATCATGTCCAGATATTACAGCGTCCTGAGCGGGTCGCTGCTGGTGAGAGAGAGACGGTGAATCTTGTTTCTAGATCAGAAGGCTGGATTTATTGATATATAATATATAGTACATTATGACTATACTAAATAGAATAAAGAGAGAGGTTTGCAGAGCTGCTAGGCTAAGAATAGAAAGAAAAGAATCTATAACAAAGTTGTGTCCAAGGACTCTGTCCCTAGCTTGCACTTTGTGATTGGCCCTTAATTATAAACTTAGGAACATGAGCCAATCAAGATGCCCCTGTTGCATTCCACAGCAGCTGATAATAATTGTTTACATTATCTTCTGAGGCCTCTGCCCTCCAGAAGACACAGAAATCTGAAAGAAAGGATTTCTGTGAAAAAATGTCTGCGACATCCAGATGATTTTTTGGGTTTGTTTTCCTGATGGATCATGGCCCGTGCCCGTAGTGCCCAGG
Organism: Ammospiza caudacuta; assembly: GCF_027887145.1. Classification (NCBI taxonomy): domain Eukaryota; kingdom Metazoa; phylum Chordata; class Aves; order Passeriformes; family Passerellidae; genus Ammospiza; species Ammospiza caudacuta. The sequence continues at coordinate 24,843,422 of NC_080603.1, forward strand.
TGGATTTTCCATCCCACTTCCTCATGTCCTGTCCGCGGCCACCACCTGTATCCATTCATTTATTTCTCTCATCTGGTATTCTGTGCCAGCAGGTTTCTTCTTCAAAAATCACAGACAAAATAAGACAAATGTGTCAAAAAGAGTCCAGTTTCCATAGCAATTGTAGGAGATATTCATCCCTGGGTATGGAGTTTGGTTGTATCAGCTTTGGAATGGAAATGACCAGGTGCAGATTTCTGGAATTTCCGCTGCTTTTGAGGTGATTTAATTTCTTTTACATAACACAGCTCCAAAATGGGTATCTGAAGAAGGGCTAAGGAAAGGAGTTAATATCTTTAATTATTATTGCATATATAATTGCATATTATAATATTCACACATATAGTATATATAGATTGTATACAGATCATAACACAGTATATATAGATTATATGCAGATTATAACATAGTAAATATAGATTATATATTATATGATAGATTTACAAATAGGCAGAATATAATGTGTATATATAGAATTACTTTATATATTTATTATTTTATTATATTATATATTTATAAATATAAACTATAATTATATTATATATAATAATTCCATTTATATGTTATATAATATACATTATTATCATTATTATCATTATACCTTTGGAATACATGATAGATTACCTGGAAAAGTGCTAGCTCACAACTGAAAGCTGCAGGGCTTCATTTAGAAAAATAAAACAATATACAAGATTTCCTGACATATTTTTATGCTTATTTGCACGATAAACTCTTTATGACATTGATTCTGAAATTGTCTCCACAGACTTATCCTTGCATACATCCATCTTCCACCGTGTGGCTGTTACACAAATAAAAATATTTAATAGGTAAGAGTAGCAGCCTCTTTGCTGTAGCAAAGTCTGGGAGTAGATGAATTGTTAATTCAAGTTAAATTGCTTTTATGAACTTCTTGTTCATTTATATTAATTGCTTGTACTGACCTGACCTAACCTACTTAGGTGGAACTGCAGAAATTAAAGATGCTCCCATTTTGCATGCCCAAAGTGCGCAGAGAGTTTCTTGTTTAAATGCACTCACATAGACTTCTTATATAAAAATGAATAAAACTCATTGATGTTGTGGCCCAGCCAGAGTTGATGTGCCTTTGACAGCCTCCCATGGAATCACAGAATTCCAGGTGGGATCACCTCAGCCAGCATTTTTGGCCAAAACTCAGTCTAGACAAGATGGGCCAGCACCCTGTAGAGCTGGATTTTGAAAGTGTCCAATGTTGTAGAATCCCCCACTTCCCTGGGGAGATTATTCCAGTGGCTGCTTGTTCCCATTGTGAGAAAAATTCCTTTTGTGTCTGATTGGAATCTCCCCATTGCCCATCCTCTTTTCCATGTGACTCCCTGTGAAAAGGGAGTCTCCATCTTTGTAGCCACCTTCAACACTGGAACAAAAAGGTGTTTTTGAGGTTTCTTCCTGTCAGGATTGAGGTTGTGCTTCACAGTGGGACAAGCTGGTTCTCTTGAGGTTTGAGTTTCCTATGGATTCAGAAGCATTCCTGTTGTCCCCGATGTGCTGGGAGGCCAATCTCTGGAGATGTGGCTTGTCCAGGCTGCCCATTTCTGATCACTCACAGGGAATGGTGCAGAAATAACTCCTGAAGGGTGCCTTGTCCTCCTTCCCCCTCTCCTGCATTTACTGGGATGGTTCCATCATCGCCCTGGAGGTCTCTTGGTGCTGGCTGGTCCCATGGAACCTCAGGAGGAGGTTCAGTTCTGGGGATGGGTGGGGACAGGGAACACGCGTGCTGGTGCCTTCAGAAACAATTCCATGGCTGAGGGGATGGGTGTCAATGGCTTTAAAATGGGGTTTAATGTCTGCACTGGCTTTGGGCAGCAGATTTGTGACAAAGCCCAGACATTTCAGCTCCCGACCCAGACAAGGGGGAGTTTCCGAACTTTGGAATGAATTTCAAGCAGCAGGCTCCTTACAGAGCCCAGACATTTCAGCTCCCGACCCAGACAAGGGGGAGTTTCTGAACTTTGGAATGAATTTCAAGCAGCAGGTTCCTGACAGAGCCCAAACACTTCAGCTCCCGACCCAGACAAGGGGGAGTTTCTGAACTTTGGAATGAATTTCAAGCAGCAGGCTCCTTACAGAGCCCAGACATTTCAGCTCCTCACCCAGACAAGGGTCTGCACAGGCCTGAATTTGGGGCCAAATGCCAGATTCAGGGGATATGGGGTAGGTGATTCAGGAAGGCTGCACCTCCCTGGTACCCCAGAGTGGAGAAAGGAGGAGGGCAATGAGTGTCCAGAGTTTGGGATAAAAGGAGGCTTTGCCCTCCAAAACCTCCAGAGAAACCCCAGTGGGCTCTCCCTCCTCTATTCCAATAAAGCTGCAGGATTCTGTCTCCTTTATGGACACTGGCTTCTCCCAGTGGGATTTTCCATACAACAGGATGAGGAGGAGTTGGCCAAAGGCACAAGGAGACTCCCAGTGTGTTATGGAAACAACCAATCTGAGCTCAGCTCCTCAGAGGATCCTACCTCTTCATCACACCTCATCTCAGGACTTCTCTTTTGGTAAGCACAAATATAAACACTGGTCATGGAGATTTTATTTCAAGTAATAACAACTCTCCACAGGACCAGGAGCTTTGGAATAGGTTGCCAAAGTCATCTCCAACATCAAGAGCTGGTGGAAGCTATATATATTATAATTTTGTTCAGTTATAGAAAGCAAAAATTGAAGGAGAATGCTCTAAGGTTCTCAAAGTAGGCAGGAGAGGGAGCACATGTTGCAGCAAAGCCCAGCATTTTTAGGAATTCTGTATTTTCATGTCTAGAGCTGGAATGGTTCCTGCTTTGCACCATCCCTAAGTGTCCGTGTATTACTACATTAATTGTGATTCCAATCGATTCCATAATAACTTTAAGAGTGTAAGATTGAGCGGCTTCTGTAAATAGAGTAGAACTAAATAATGGATATTTTGTATTTCACTTTTGTGTTCTTTCTCCTTTGGATCTATATTTAAAAAATATAAAAAAAGGAGATTGGAAAGAAAAAACAACTTGGCATTTCATCAGATATCTCTAAAATACTTTTCAAAGCTCAGAATACCTTTTTATATGCAGCATTTGAGGAGCAGAACTATTACTTCTACCTTCTTATTTAACCATATCCTGCGTGCTATTGGCTGTTTTCTCACAGTACCAGCCTGCAGAGCCCCATGAATACAGGCATGAAACAGTTTTATTTTATACTGAAGCACATTTTTAGTCATTTTGGCTTCGGAGTGACTGTGGCAGCCTTCATCCCTTGTGGGATCAAAAGCCAGAAAGCAAATACAATAAGACTGATAATAATATTTATGATTGTCAGGTTTAGAGCTGCTCTCTCCCTTTTTGTAAAGCAGGGGAATTCTCACTGGGAACTTGCTTGTTTAGCCCCTTGGGTATGGTTAAGGCTTCTAAAAGGTTTATAAAGCTTCCAAATAAATATTTGTAAAAGCACTACTAGCACTTGGAGAGAGAACTGCTGAAAGCTGGTGATATGGCAACTTAACTCAATACACAGTAATTATAGATCTTATTTCCAAGACTTTTATTCCACAGATGGCTCCTTTGCAAGGGAAGGAATAAAAAAAGACAACAGTTTCTTTTTCTTTTTTTTTTTCCTCTTTTTTTTCTTTATTTAGGTACACCAGAGTCTTTTAGTTTCAGGAAAGAGACTTTTCCATTGAAAGGCTTGGTGGTCTGTTAGTAAAACGAAATGAGCTGCAAATGAGGAGGTGATGAGGTGCAAAGAGAGTTGGGAGAGAACTGATGGGGGCTTTAGAAACCAAAGCTCACAGGTGTTACGGAGTCACAGAATTGTTTGGTTTGGAAGGGACCTTAAAGTCCATCCAGTTCCATTCCTTCTGTGGGCAGGGATATTTCCACTCCCTTGAATTTATGCGTGTTATATATATAAGTGTATATATATATATATAAAAGTGTGTATATATATATAAAAGTGTATATATATATATAAAAGTATATATTTATATATTTATATTTATATATGTTATTTATATCTATATAGTTATATAGATATATAAAATATCTTTATATATATATATATACATATATATATACAAATACGGGTTTATAGGAGCTCTCTGTATATTTTCCTGGTGGCCATGGTTTGACTCCTGTAACAAAGCAACAACAATTGTGTCTGAATTTGGATAACAACTCTGCTGCCCTGTGCAGCTGGGGACTCCCACCCTGGAAATTTGGGCACTGAGCTGCTCTCCTGGAGTCAACCCACTCACTATTTAAAACAATTTTAAAATAAAAGTTTAATAAGGGGTAGAAGGGGCAACAAACAATGTTCTTATATACTTGTACATTACAGGGGTTAAATGTGCATCAGTGAGGGTTATGCATATTCGAACATTCCTGTGGGTTTAGATGTTCCAGGACTTTTTTTGCTTGGTTTTAACCTTTGACTTGTCCATGTGTCATCCTGTAGATTAAATCAATATATTTTATTTCTTCTTTTATTTCTTTTCTCAGTTAACAATTCCATTCTGTTTTTTTGACACTTCTTGATAACTGGAGAGTCAGCAGTAAATTTTTCTCTTGGTGTCCTGGTTCTTGTCACTGTTACCTTATCATTCAACAGAGCTATTTCATATCATTATCTGAGTTAGTGACACAAATGAAAGTATTTTAGCAGTACGTAGTCTCTGTTTTAATATTATGGCAAGGTCTGAGCTGTAACATGTTTATCATACCACTATTTATATAAGCTATATGATAAATACATAAAGCTGACGGATTCTATTATAACAAAAGGCAGTTAAAAAGGATCACAAATTGTACTATATCAGAATCTTTGTGATCAATAATATCTTGCAAAAGCCAATATATAAATGCAAAACTCAATAACTATATTGCCATTTATAGCACCCAGGGTGATTGGGTGCAGAACCCAGATGTCACTCCCACCTTGGTACTGCAAATTCCTGGCCAGGATCTGGATCCTAAACCCCAAAGAACATCAGAGGATGTCCCTCTCTTCAGAGCCTGGAATGATTTCCAGGCTTTGGCATCAGGGAGCAGCAGGGAGGAAGGGGGAGCAGGGCTGTGCTGTGTAATTGATGCATTGGACGTGTTGGGTGCATGCTAATAATTTGATTTCTCCTTTCCATGGATTCTGGACACTGGTGATTAACCACAGCCTTGCAGGACTCCAAGGGTGGGAGCTTTTCTTTCCTCAGCCAGCAATATAGGGAAATAACAAGTAGATGGCATTCTACCTCTATTTTTAAATATAGGCGCAGCTGCTTAGGATGTAGAGTGTGTTTCTTTCACTTGTTATGCTCCATTGTCAGTCTGAACAAAGAAACTTGCATTTATTTAATTTAGTGCTCGCAGCTTCTGCCTTTAAAAATAGAGCAATAAATATAAACATCTTGTTCAGATTAATTAAATTAGTTGGTGTTAATTAAACAACAGTCAATGAGAATTTTGAACTTTGCTCATCTCCTGCCTGCTGGAGGAAGAGGTGCTTCAGGAATGATGGTAAATGTGTTTCCTTTAACTGAAAAATGTGTTTTTCTTTCCCCTGTCCTGAGCCTGATCCAGCCATCCCCAGCTCCATCTGGATTCCCTGTGCTCATCACAAGGAAGGGCACAGAAAATAAAGATACTGATTCAAGTTACCCAAGTTATTCCCAGCAGGATCTAGGGTCAACACCAATTTTCTCTTTAGGCTTTAAACGAGGCCTAAAGTACCTGACTTTCCTCCAGGGCTCTGCACTGATTAACTCATCCATGACAGATTGAAATCTATGGACTTCTGGAGTCATTTTTTTTTTTCTGTGCGATCGTGCCTTTCCCAGCACTGCTCTCTGTAATGGCAAAAAATAACTGTTAGAAAAAAGAGCCTTACCTTAAAAAGAATAAGAAGAAAAAAAAAAAAAAAAAAAGGAGTGAAATGTTGCTTTTTCATGTCAAGATTTCCTTGATTTTCTCCCTTTTTGGGCAGGTTTGTTTGCCAGGAGGAGGCTGCAGTTTGAGGGACTTGCTGTTCTTGCCTGAGGGCTCTCAAGCAACCACCTCACCTCTAAGCGTGGCTTTGAAGGGAGGTTAAAAATGCAGTTTAAGCTTAATGAATAGTGATGGAGTGTTAAAAGGCAAGGTGTCTAAATGAGAAACAAAAACGTGTTTCAACTCCAGCCCCACAGTCTCATTAAAATCATATTAATGTTCTCTCTCTAGGGAATGGCCAAGCTGCGCCAGGGTTTGCAGCACTGATGGACACGATTGGCAATTTGGTAAAGTGCAGATACGCATTACTTTTATTAATCCATTTTTTATATTATTATTATTATTATTATTAATACTTTTTTTATGAGCTTCATCAGCTTCATCACCATTGAGTATCCAGATTTTTGCAAGATGTGGGGTTTGTCTGGACTGGAATTGCACAGCACTGCTGGAATCCACTGGCCAGAGCTCCAGCAGGGGTAAAATGGGGCAGCTCTCCCCTAAGGGAAGAAATTTGTGTCAGTCGGGAAGATCTACGGCTTTCATTGCAGGGAAATAAAGAAATCATCAAAACCTACTTAATTAAATAAGTTAATAATGTGAAGGGGTTGTAAAATGCAATATAATTAGTAAACAAAGTGATATATTTAAAGTCAATTCTACAGCCTATGACTATAACCAAATTATTCATAAAAATATACATACTTAATATATATATAAAATTTAAAAATATCTATAACATGTTTTATAGGATAAATATGGTAAAATATTCAATAGCTATCACAAACATGATAAATTTTGGATTAGGAAATGCATCTGGTTGGTGAATGTCAGCATTCTGGAACAGCGGCCAATTTGTTTTAAACTTGTAAATCCTCAGTAGATTGTTCAATATTCTCAGTTAGAAACTCCAGGCAGAGAAATGGTGACAGCAATTTTATTAAAATAACACTCTTGTAGATTGCTTCGGTAAATCTAGGAGATCATCAAGATAAATGAGGGAATTAATTAAAAAAGCACAAAGGCTTCATCCCCAGTGATATGACCTGTTGTACAAAGAAGTGATGGCACTTAAGCAAAAAAGTCCACAAGTTGAAGGATTCAGTGGAGTTTATTGTGAAATATTCCCCTTTATTCAAATTCTTACTGCAGGGGTTATATTTCATGTGATTCTAATATTTTTTTAACTCAAGAATCATCAATTATTATAAAATGAACCTTTACCAACAGTTGCAGCCATTGGTATTTGAGACTGAAAAAAGCAACATATTTATTGAAAGGAAGAGTGAAACAGCTCAGAATAAAGACAGAAAAAACCTCAATCTTAGCAATAATGGCTGCATCCATTTAACAGAGGTTGGTATTTCATTTATTTGGGTATTTTTCCCCATTTTATAATGGATTAGAACAATAGGTGCAATAACAAAATAAATGAATATAATAATCTTTGTTTAAGCACCACCCAGGCTGTGTCACCTTGATATTTTTCCTGTACGTGCCTGGTAGGATTTTGTCAAAAATATGTGTATTTCTTCCAACATGGGACTATAATATTTATCTATCAATTGATCAATCTTAATTTATCTTTATTAGTGTGCTAATTGAAGGGAAAAAAAAAAAGGTTTTAAGTAAGCCTATTGTCCACAGAGAAAATGTAATTTAAAAAATTATTCAACAGCAACAGCAACAAAAATATCTAGAAAGTTTATTTTTAATGCCCTGGAAGGAATGAGAATTATCACAATTATAAATACATGACAACATACACCTGGTTTCTTTTCTGAGGATGTTGTTGACTCTGTTTTTCTCCACAAATGCACCTGGGATGATAACCTGGAACCAGTGGAAGGGACGCTGCAGGCATTTGATCTCCAGTTCTGAATCTGTAATGTAAACTTTGGAATGATTGTCATATTGCTGCAGGTTCATGCCATGAATATAAATGACTGTTCCTGTTGGAAAGGCTTCCATTTAAGAAAACGGGCTGGTTTTAAAGGAAGGTTTTGTAACTTACTCCAGATCTGAGGGTGATCTTTCCTAAACTTGGTAATTCAAATGTGGAGCACTGGAATGCTCTTGGAGGAGCTTTGATTGGAGAACATTATTATTGGAGAAATATTGCAGTGTGTTAAACACACATCCATTAATTCTGAAATTTGGGTTGGGTTTAATGATTTTGTGGGGCAGTGCTGATGTCAATTCCACAGTGGGGTTCTTAGGCACCCATTTATCCACAACATGTGCCAAAAATTTGGGAAACTCTGAGGGTCAGAGCAAAGACATAATTTAATGGATGGTTTTGTACCTCACTAGATTATTTCCTGCTTTTTTTTCGCCTGATTGTATAATCTGGATTCAGATTACACATGTTTCACCTCCCCTTTTTATTTCTCTTTTAATAATATATATTTCAAGCCATGATACTTTCCCCTTGGAAGATGTATCATATTTCCTGGCTGTTCAATATTTATAGTTCTTAGCCTATATCCAGCAATGTGGGTGCAAGGTTGACACCCAAACATTCTCCTTGACCTGTATTGGTGCTATAGAATGGCTTTTGCTAAAAGTTTAATTACAAACTAGTAATAAAATAACACTATAAATGATGAGATCAAGCTAAGTTCAAAGCTCTATTGGGCTGTCAAACACTTAATGCATTTGCCCTATAGGTTTTGTACAAATTGAAAATACAACTTGGTCCTTGATCTCCCTAATGTAATTTCCTCTGTGAGGGTTTCATATATATATATATATATATATATATATATATATATATATATATATATATATATTTTTTTTTTTTTTTTTTTTTTTTTTTTTTTTTTTTTTTGCCAAGGCTGTTCTCCTGCTTGTATTTTAAGCATATATAGTGTCCCTGTTGCTGCTCCAGCTATTGTCACTTTGTAAAATCCTCCCTAATAGCACTTGTTCTCTTTCCGCTTGACAGGTGGCCTTCCCTTCCCTGTGCCCTCTGCGTGCCTGGAATGCTGATGGGAGGGATGGGATTTACCTGCAGCTCTCAGGTACAGAAAAACCCCACTTACTCTTGCCATTTTTATTGATAATAAAGGCTACAAATGTCCCCCAGCCCTTAAAGAGCAGGCTTCACAAAGCTGTGCCCCAAGACCTGACCCTTTGTTTAGAATCTCTCAGCAGAGCTTCGGGCTCGTGCTGTTATTCAGGGCAGGCATTTTATGGCATTTTTGTAGCTCAGGAATGGAAAGGCAGAACTTTCTGCATTGAAGATGCCCAGGGTTTTATCTGCAGCTCCTTCTGGATTTGCTATTCTAAAGCATCTCACTGGCTTAGATATCTAAGTCCCAATGAAAGTCAGTGGAACTTAGATAAATGGATTTTAGGGACAGGGTTATAAGCATTTGCCGTGAATTTCAGCACGCTGCTCTCCATGGAATCTTAATTACTAGCTGGGGTTGCCACATGCCTCTAACTTTATTTTGAGCCGCAACAATTATCTTTGCAAGATAACAGTCTTGATAACAGCGAGCTGGGTGCCGGGGCTGCAGAGGTGAAAACCTCCCTATTTATTCTTGACTCCCTCCTCTGCGGCTCTGGAAACCTCCTCACTCCCTTTGGCTGCATTCCCCTAATTTAATGGACTGTGCTTGTCCAGAGTGTAAATCAAACACTGCAGACAATCAGGTAAGTCCTTGTCATCTGTCAAATAATGGGGTTTTAGGTGCACTGAGGAAAACTTGGCAAAGTAGGGTAGGTCGCGTTCTGAAGTTTAAACCGAAGCTCTGTTTGCTCATAACACAAAAGGAGCATTAAGAGATTGATAGTCTATTTGAAATTCCTTTGAAAATATATCCCAGGCCGGATCTTTTTTACTGCTTGTCTCTCGTGAGCCTCTTTTTGAGAAAAAGCCATTCTTTTAGATCCACACTGCCATAAAACCAGAGAGCTGTCAGAGCCCTGCTGATCCAATTACAACTTTAAAACTTTTAAGCTTTTGATTTACAGTAAGCTCATTGCAGTTAAATACAGAGGAATCTTTTGCTTAATCTCCACATTGTTTAGCAGTGCTTTTTGCAGTGCATTTCATCTCTTTTCCCTTATTTATGGAAAATACAAATAACCACAGATTGACAGAATGGTTTGGGTTGGGAGGGACCTTAAAGGTCATCCCATTACACCATGGACAGCTTCCACCCTCCCAAGTGCTCCAAGTCCTGTCCAACCTGGCCTTGGACACTTCCAGGGATCCAGGGACATTCTCTGGGAATTCTATTCCATCCTCACATGGAGGAATTCCTTCCCAATATCCCTTAACCCTGCCAGTAGGAAATATAGTATATTCATATCATATCTAATACAAAATATTCCCTCTTTCCTGTTGAAGCCATTCCCTGTGTTCTGTCATTCCATGTCCTTGTAGGAATTTCGTCCCCAGCTCCATTGGAGCCCCTTTGGACACTAGTTTTGTGGTTTTTTGTGGTTTTAATCTGATTTTGTTTCTCTTCTGTTGTGTAAAACCATCAGGAAAATGCTGGCAGAGCCGGTGCAGGGCTGTGGAGTGCAACAAACCAACTTTGCAGCAGTGATGTGAAGGTTTCCCAGGTTTTATTCACTTACAATGCAACCTTTAGACAGAATAGTTAAGCAGTAGTTTTGACTTGTGCTGCTCTAACTGAGCTATGCCATTAATCTCTCTTTTTAGGCTGTCTGGGTCTCTCTCAAACAAGAGAATTCCTTGTCTCCCCAGCTGTGCATTCAGAATTTCTTGCTAAGGTGTACATGAGGAGGCTGCTGGGAAATTTGGTTGTTCCTGGTTTTTTAAATTTCCCCGACACTCCTCAGCCCACCAGGATCCACGGAGCTGTGGAGTGTGGAGAGTTTGTGAAATTATTTGTGGTGAAGCCTGCTGGAGATGGTTTGTGTGTAGGGTTAGCTCAGCTGCAGGGAGGCTGCATTTCTAAAGCAGGGAAATTTTGTTCCAAAAAGTAGGTACTTCAACTATTTCAGCCTCCAGATAACAAAATAACACTTTTGGCAGTTTGCTGATAGAAGTAATTAGCATTTAATTTGATAATGCTCCCTCTAAACTCCTGAATTTGCAAATCTATTTGCTTATCAATTAATAATAATTAAGTTTTCAGATGAAAATATTTTCAGAGGTTTTCTTTGATGAAAATCTCAGTCCATAATGCACCCAAAGCTGTGTATTCCTAAAGAATTATAAGTTCATCAACTACAACATTACAGCAGATTTACCTTCTGTATTTACATTTAATTTCTGAAGATACTCCATTTTTTGACGCTGAAGTACTTTTCACCTTAACAATGATGAAGATTACTTCCAATGTTTTAAAAGATGGACTCTGTGAGAATAAATTGCCTTGGAATCGATTCAGTACAAAGCAAATGAAATCAATAACTCTGCTTGTATGAGGTTCTTTACTCCTCTTTGTAACTTTTTACCAGATCAAGGCTGATAAAACATCAATTCCCTTCTTCACTAAGCCCAGACTGTGGCTGTTGCTTGATCTGTGGAGATTCCTACTGAGGAAAGACAGTGCGTGGTAAGGAACCTACAGCTTTTGATTCCCAAATTTAGAAAAGTGAAAATAATAATAATAATAATAATAATAATAATAATAATAATAATAATAATAATAGTAGTAGTAGTAGTAGTAGTAGTAGTAGTAGTAGTATCTGGTTTAAATAAAGTAAATTTCCCTTCATTTTTTACCAAGGTTCAGGTTGGATCTCAGTAAATGCTCCTCATGACCTCTCAAATGTACTTTTTAAAATTCTGTATGCAAAGTTCATGGCAGGAACTCATCCTGCTCTTTCTCTCTGAGCTAGCAGCTCCAGCTGAGCAAATCCATCCTATTCTTTCTGTAATTCAGTATTTAGTATTCCTATTGTTTATTTCTTAAAATGTATTTTGTGTTTACAAGGAGTGTCTCTGCAGTGGAGGAGCATTCTCATAGAGTCTATACCTGCTGTATAAATATTTTAGATTGAAATGTCAGGGTGGATTTTTCTTTAATGGCTTTTAAAAGCATAAATTCTCTTAAATAATGATATTGTTCTGAAAAGAAACATTCAGAAAATACTAGATAAATTGTGGACAGATTTAGAGGATTAATCCCATGAATGATGGTGACTACCTGGGATGTAAAGAGTTCCAGAAATTCACCTGGTGACAATGCTCAGTCAGAGGCGCCTGAGAATTGTCAAAGGAGACCTTTGAGAGATCCGTTTGAGCTCATGAGTGTTGGGATTGCAAAGGAACTTGCTGGATAATCCTCTGTGGATCTCCAGAGCAATTCTCAGGCACAGCACAAACGTTTCCAGGGCTGATGGTTTGTGTGGATCCTCCTCTGATGGTTTGTGTGGATCCTCCTCTGATGATTTGTGTGGATCCTCCTCTGATGGTTTGTGTGGATCCTCCTCTGATGGTTTGTGTGGATCCTCCTCTGATGATTTGTGTGGATCCTCCTCTGATGGTTTGTGCGGATCCTCCTCTGATGGTTTGTGTGGAACCTCCTCTGATGGTTTGTGTGGATCCTCCTCTGATGGTTTGTGTGGATCCTCCTCTGATGGTTTGTGTGGATCCTCCTCTGATGGTTTGTGTGGAACCTCCTCTGATGGTTTGTGTGGATCCTCCTCTGATGGTTTGTGCGGATCCTCCTCTGATGGTTTGTGCGGATCCTCCTCTGATGGTTTGTGTGGATCCTCCTCTGATGGTTTGTGTGGAACCTCCTCTGATGGTTTGTGTGGATCCTCCTCTGATGGTTTGTGTGGATCCTCCTCTGATGGTTTGTGTGGAACCTCCTCTGATGGTTTGTGTGGATCCTCCTCTGATGGTTTGTGTGGATCCTCCTCTGATGATTTGTGTGGATCCTCCTCTGATGGTTTGTGCGGATCCTCCTCTGATGGTTTGTGTGGATCCTCCTCTGATGGTTTGTGTGGATCCTCCTCTGATGGTTTGTGTGGATCCTCCTCGGGGGCTGTTTCCAGAGCTCATCACACAGGGAACCCTTCCAAGGGCTCTGCTCTGTGGGGGCAGCCACGCTGGCACACTCCAGGCACAGAGCCCAGAGGATGGTGTGGAATGCTTGGAACAAATGCTGAAACGACAAAATTCCTTCATGTTATGAGAAATTCTGCTGGTTTGGCGTCATTGCTCCTTGCGGTGTTTGTAGGACTCGGAATGCTCATCACCCAGTGGTGGGGAAGGTGCAGAACACTTTGGCAACCCCTTAATCTCCTCAATCTTCAAGAAATGTGACTTGGAAACCCTGCAGGTCCATTTCTCTAGAGAGAATCTTCAGTTCTGTTAACAGATCTCTTCCACCTTGGGCTCAAACACACTAACACAAAGGGATCATTCTCTTTTTCTCAATCCTCTTTCTCTTGGCTGTACAATTCATTCAATGATGTTACTGTCACTCCTCACATTTATTTTTTCATTCTAATTCTTTGTTCTCAACTCCTTTCTTCTTTCTAACTTTCTTCTAACTTAATCCTTTTGTACCTGTGATCTGCTCCAGTCAATCTTGTAATGGCCATTATTGGCATTTCTACCCTATTTTTTCATCCTCTATTGACTTGTCCCCTCTCTCAACAACTTTGACAGCCATTTCTTCATTTTCCTGTCCCACAAAGGTGCTTTTGATACAAACCCTTGTTCCTCTGGAGGTCCTGCCATCTGGAACAGCCTCTCTGAATCTCTCTGCCTCAGTGACTTGCTGCATCTTTTAAAATCTCATTAGAAAGCAGCTTTTCTCACTTGCCTGAGCCTCTTAATATTATATTTCATCGCTTCCATTATAAGATATTTAATTTGGTGATTACAGTATTCTAATCTTTAAGTCACTGTAGAATACTATTTGGAAGAAAAATGTCTTGTGCTATAATGTTATATTATATTCTACACTTGCTTTACTGGAATAAAAATCACATTAGAATTTATTGATTACGAATTTATTTTAATACTTTCTTTGAGTATGTTTTATCTACTAGTAAAAAGTGTCTGAATGAAGGAAGACACACTCAGGTGTGGGTTTAGATTCCATCGTTTGTCTGGAGCACCTGCCCGGGCTGGGAAGTTTGGCTGAAGACTACAGGAGTCTGCTGCTCCTCTGGAATGGCAGAATGGAGCTAAGCAGGAAGCTCCACCCCACTTACAGAGCTGGGAATTCACGTGGATGGAGTCACCCGAGTCACTCGTCAGGTTTCTTTCTTGGGATTCTCTCCTCACCCCATTGTTCACGGTTAAATCTTGGAGCCCTGACTTGTCCTGCTCAACTCAGATAATCTAATTCGCTATTAGTGTAAAATCTCAATTTATCCCAAATCCAGGGGGAGGAAAATACATAGATCCTGGTTTGGCGTATTGCGCAGTGAGACACTTGAGGCCAAAATCTTGGATTTAGGTTGATTTCCATATCCAAACCTCCTTGAAGCTTCAGGTGTGGGATTGGGACCCATTTTCCTAATGCATTATGTTAATGCTATAGATGAAACTCCAACTCGGTCTTCTTCATAAGGAAGCCTTTGACATGATTTATTAACCATCAGATCCAAAGTAGACTGACTAATTATCATTTAATGCAATTGAACACCAGGGTTCGTCATTTGCTGAGCCTGGCTGGGTGTGGAATATAAATCTGTTAGCATGGAACTTCAGATGAAAGGGAGATTAAAATGCCCTGGGTGCAATATTTATTCACAGCCATTACTCACAGAGTGATGTGCCACAACGTCATAAAAAGGCCAACACCCACCTTTTTCCATTCACAGGTGATTTTAGGAGGCAGATGAATATGATCCTGATCGCAGTTTATGTGCTCTCATTCTTTGAGAGTTCTCTCTGCACATCCCTGTATTTACCTGTGGGTGGGCAGAGATTCCCTGGACAAGGCATCAAAATGCCAAAGGAATAAATCCATGCTGCCGTGGGGAAATTCAGCCTAAACTCATCAGTCCACTCCTCTGTCTCCTCCAGATGGGCTCAGGCCACCCTCATTTTTTGTGCTGATCCTCATCTACACTGCTTTAACAAGTAATTTCCAGCGTGGCCATTAATCAGGTGTTTTACTGAAGTCCAGATAGATTAGATTGATCTCATTTTCCCTTCTAAGAAACTAGTTCTTTTAGAGGAAAAGAAAAATAAAGATAAAAAGGAAAAGCCAGTAGGTGAGTAGCACTGATCTTTCCTTAGAAACCCAGTCTGTGTCTGAACATTTAAAATTTTCTATGTTGTAAATGTCTATACTGTAAATGTCCATGTACTGTTCTTCAATGTATTTATGTCAAAGCAAATTCAAATAGTATCTGCTGATTTGACCACAAAATCTTGTAGAAAACATTTTAAACAATCACAACTAAAATGATTTTGCATTAACTTCTCAAAATAATTTCAAACTACTGTTTTGTATCATTTTATATCTCCTGAGAATTTCTTGCATTATTTATGTACAGTAATAACCACTGAGTTTTTTATTGTATTTTTTTTTCCTGTGCAGCTTTTTCATGCTTTGCTTTAGTAATGATTTATTAATTTACTTTTACTGAAGGTTTTATTTTCTTCTCAGCTTAAGTCACACAGTTCTTCTGACCCTGCCTTCCCTTCACATCATCTCATGGATTGCAGATCCTATCAGCACAAGGTGAACAATGAAATGTGGTTTTTTCCTGGTACAGTGTAGCCTCTGAAATGTGTCACTCTTAAACTGTACAAAGGGATATTATGTGGGGAGATCCTATCTTCATATCAAACATGTTCCTTTATTAAGAGATGTGAAAGGCCAAATGATATGTCACAGGTTTTTCTTGCTTTCACTGCCTGTTGTAACAAAAATAGAGAACTTAATTAAAAAAAAAACAAACATCAAAACAGTCACAAAAAGGGGGTTTAATATCTGAGGGTGCCTATCTTAGAACATTGAATGGATCCTAGTTTTTTAGCAAGGGAAAATTAAACAATGGGTATAGATGGAGTCACCTAAAGGAGCTGGTGACCCAACCAGGAGCCTTTGGTCCTCATGAGCAGAATGCACAATCCACAGTCAGAATTAGGCAAAAATCAGAAACCCTTTCAGTTTTCAGCTTTGTAGGAGTTTAAAACACAAATACGTTATAGCTGAGTTGGTGTTTTTCTTGGAGCAATTTGTATGAACCTCTCTGGTGCTGATTCACATTAATATATGCAACATTTAGTATAGAGATGATATTTTTCAGGATAATAATCACTGGAAGCGTCTGAGGCCAGGTTGGAGCACCCTGGCATAGTGAAAGGCGTCCCTGCCATGGGACAGCATGAATTTTAAAGTCCCTTCCTGCCCAAACCAGTCTGCATTGTGTGACAGGACTGTAATGTTATACAATATTTATATGATGCCTCTCAAAGACTGTAAATCACATTCTGCTGTGGGCTGTGCATGTATGGATCTGCACAACCACACTTCCCTTTTGGAAAGGACATCAGCATTTTAAAGCCAGCTCCAAGCATTGCAACAAAACTCTCATTATTTGGGCAAACACCTTGGGATTTTGAGGCAGTTCTAATGAATGATAAAGGGGCTTTGTCAAATTTGAAGTTTAAGTTTAGAAGTTGCTAGATTTTTAACCTGTGACATATTTGCTGCAGAGAGGAGGGGAGGTTTCAGAATCTGATTTTCAGCTCCTAATGAGATATTACATGGGGTTTTTCCCTGTTTTCTTGTGCTCCCTCATTTTGCATGAGCTCAGGGGTGTCAGCAGCTCTGACATCTTGCTGGCCTGGCAGCTGCCTCCAAATCTGGTGTGCTGGAGGGCATGAACGAGGTTCAGACAAACACTTCAGGCTGTTTTCCAAATGATACCATCAAAAAAAAGGAACTCAACTAAATATGTTTGCCCCAGCTCAAGAGAGACCCTTGCAGACCTCAATAACCTTCTCTGTCACCAGAGGAGTTACTGAAGTACAGCAGCAAGAATATGAAATGTGGGGATGTGGGGATATGCAAGGATGTACTTTCTGCCTGGTTAAGGGAGAAAAGTCTCTGAAAAAGCACTTTGAGGGCATAAGAGCCGAGGCTGTGAATTACAAGATCTCTCTAGTGTGATTCTCTAATCCATTCCTTCAGCAAACAAAATTACTGAGGGAAATAAAACTTGATTCCCACAGAAACAAAAGGCATATGACACGATACAATCGATTTTATTGTTATTTATTTTGTTCCAGGGGTGTACTTGTTGGAAACTGGTGTTATCTATTCAGCATCAATCACTTTCTCCAGCATAAGAAATTCCCACTGTCATGGGCAACTGGACTGCCTTTGCATTGGGCATAATTACATGGTTTCTTTTATATTCTGTAGTGGCATTGGCAGTCCTGGTTCACGTATTAATGTTATTACCATGTAATTTTTAATGCAACTGTCCTTGCTGCCTTTGGTGTTGTCAAACTAATATTTCTTTTGAGCCCAAGAGGGGGAAAAAGCAAGTTAAAAGCTTTACAGATCATAATTTACGAGTGTGCTCATAAATATCTTAAAACATCTATGAATTTGTGATTAAACCAATTTGTGTGTAAATACAAGAACTAAAATATCCCTTTCAAAAATGTTCTATAAAACAAAGTCTCTGGGTAATGAACACGCCACAGGCACTTGCAAGAGGACATAAGGGAAAAAAAGCCCCTAATTTTTATTTATGACAAAATCTTGCAAGTATTTTTCAATGAGGTCCATTTTTAGCAAGTATATGTATTTCTGTCTCTAATCTTGCGTGCTGTAATACCACCCAGTGGATTAGATCCTGCCAGAAGGAAAAAAAAAGGCAAAAATATCATTGCTCTCTGGCCCCACTTATATTTTTTTGAGCCTTCCTCGAACAATTTAATTTCTGGTGATTAGAGTGGCCGCAATCTTTCAGGTTAGAAGGGTTTAGTGTTTATTAAGAGGTCGCCTTCTGTGTTGCAAGCTGGTTGTCAGCATGGCTCCAGTCTGGCACTGCCACAGACATCACATCCAGGGAGATGTTTTCTGCCTCCTGCCTCTCCCAACCTGCAGGAACACATTAAATATGTGAGAGCTCCTCATCTTATTCGTGCTCTGCTGGTCACAGATTTCCTCTACAACCTGAATCAGGAGGTAGGGACGTATTTTATGGAGACACAGAGCAGATCACCCCAAATCAGCATTCTCCCTCCCTAATGAAACTCGGTGTGAGCTCTGGGAGATGTGCCAGCTGCGTGAGGGGATTGCACAAGCCAGGCTGGGGGGATTCTGCAAAAGACAAAAGGAGGTGGCAGCTCCCATGATGTAATCTCTCCTCATATCATTTTTGACAGAGTGGAAAAATCGGGTGTGTGAGCTCAAGGTGCCCTGAGGCATCTCGACTTGCCAGTGGTACTTACTCAGCCTTGGTGCCGCTTCAGGATCCTGTTTGCTCGCAGAGGAGCTGATCCCAGGGGTTTATCCAGATCCCAGGGCACAGAGTGGTTTATCTGGATCCGAGGAGTTTATCCAGCTCCCAGGGCACAGAGTGGTTTATACCACATCCCAGGGAACAGAGTGGTTTATCCACATCCCAGGGCACAGAGTGGTTTATCCAGACCCCAGGGCACAGAGTGGTTTATCTAGCTCCCAGGGCACAGAGTGGTTTATACCACATCCCAGGGAACAGAGTGGTTTATCCAGCTCCCAGGGCACAGAGTGGTTTATCCAGACCCCAGGGCACAGAGTTGTTTATCCACATCCCAGGGCACAGAGGGGTTTATCCAGATCCCGGGGCACAGAGGGGTTTATCCACATCCCAGGGCACAGAGTGGTTTATCCACATCCCGGGGCACAGAGCGGTTTATCCAGCTCCCAGGGCACAGAGTGGTTTATCCAGACCCCAGGGCACAGAGTGGTTTATCCAGCTCCCAGGGCACAGAGGGGTTTATCCAGCTCCCAGGGAACAGAGTGGTTTATCCAGACCCCAGGGCACAGAGTGGTTTATCCAGCTCCCAGGGCACAGAGTGGTTTATCCAGCTCCCAGGGCACAGAGGGGTTTATCCAGACCCCAGGGCACAGAGTGGTTTATCCACATCCCAGGGCACAGAGTGGTTTATCCAGACCCCAGGGCACAGAGTGGTTTATCCACATCCCAGGGCACAGAGGGGTTTATACACATCCCAGGGAACAGAGTGGTTTATCCAGACCCCAGGGAACAGAGTGGTTTATCCAGCTCCCAGGGCACAGAGTGGTTTATCCAGCTCCCAGGGCACAGAGGGGTTTATCCAGACCCCAGGGCACAGAGGGGTTTATCCAGACCCCAGGGCACAGAGGGGTTTATCCACATCCCAGGGCACAGAGTGGTTTATCCAGACCCCAGGGCACAGAGTGGTTTATCCAGCTCCCAGGGCACAGAGTGGTTTATCTAGCTCCCAGGGAACAGAGTGGTTTATCCAGCTCCCAGGGCACAGAGTGGTTTATCCAGCTCCTAGGGAACAGAGTGGTTTATCCAGCTCCCAGGACACAGAGTGGTTTATCCAGATCCCGGGGCACAGAGGGGTTTATCCAGCCCACTGTGCTCTGCACAACATTTGGTTTCCAACAGGCTGGTGTTTTACTTTGGAAACCCAGCAGGAAGGGAAATTTCCATCAGTTCTGAAACTTGCTGCCCAATGTAATCTGAGTTAAGCTGGACTTTGGTGTGTTGGAACCCTGGTTAATGAGAATTTCAGACTTTCTGTGCTGCCAGGGATTGACCCCCAGGAGAACACTGCATTGACCTGAGGCCATGGAGAAGGATCCCAAAATGGAATGATGGAACTGGGATTGTGGGTGTGGAGTTTGAATAGAAGTGTGTGATATCACAGGTAGGAAACTCAGAGTTTAAGGGTTTAGAATGTAGTAATAGATATAAAGCAAGGTGGAGGTTTTATGGTGGAGGCTGGTCCTTCTTCTTCACCTTCTTCTCCATGGGTTTGGGTCCACATTGCAGGCACGGATGGTTGGTTATTGGGTTAAAATTAAAAACAATTGAGCTGTCATTTCTTAATTGTACAGTTTATCCTTAAAAGGCCTTGCAGAGAGAGAGATGGGGCTCCATTTTTAGTTTGTTGGAGTGAAGTGCTGTAGAACTCAGGGTTTGTGAGACTGTGACATGGATAAGAACTAATAAACATCTGAGTCCAAACAAGAAATACCATCTCACACATTTAATCCCAACCCTGGCAAAAAAGAAGCAAAACCTCTCAAGATTGGTGAGCAGAGAATTGAAGATTTAGGGTTGGCTCCTGTTTCATGGGATATTTGATGTTTTCTCACAAAGTTTGGATGGCTGTTCAAAGTCACCACATTTCTGAGAAAGACATCTCCGGTTTTTGTCAAAAAAACCCTCAAAACTTTTTGACAGAATATTGAAGTTATCTCTGAAAAAAAAATACACATTACTTGGTGATAGGCTGGGGAAAGTAATATGGTCCCTCCTATATATTACATGTCTCAGAAATGAAAGCAGTACATTCATAGATATCTTACTGCTGTTCAACTTAATAGCTGTAAATTTGATTTATTTCAGAATATTTGAATTTGTGGTTGTACAATCCGGTGGGATTCTAAGATACACTCAAATATCTATTTTTAAAAGTAAGATTGGTATTTTTCAAAGCCAGTTTTCTTTTTATATCTAAAGTGTTTTGAAACCTTGGCAGGTTACCTGATCACACTGCTGACAACTTCATTGCTGTGGAATTGTTACAAGATGTCTCTTTCTATGAGATTTAAAAAATACACGAGGGGAGTATTTTCTATCTCATGTTGTTAAAAGCAGAACTTTGTCATTGCTGGTTTCAGAGGATCCAAAACAAGTCAACATCCTGGAAATAGTTCTAGATTGTTCTTGCAGACTTATTTTCCAAGGTTTTTATGATGGTAAATTATACTCTTCATTTTATTTCTGCTAAAATTATTATTAATTTCTGATGGCTGGTTATGATCTGAAAATACTCAACATGTAATATCTGAGACATTGATCTAAAACTATTTCTTACTAAAATACACCAAAGTAGACTATCAGTAGGAAAACATTTCTTGGTGTTGGTGTAAAACTGTATGCAAACACTTAGTACTCCTTGCTGCAATTCAGATCTTGTCGGCAGAGTAAAAATATGTCCTGAAGGCAGAGAAATCCAGGGAGAGAAGAACGAGATGCTCATGGGTCACCCCTTGGGCAGTTCCTTGGTCCCAAAGGATGTCATGGATCAGTTGTGTCCTTCAGAGTGCCAGGAGCTCTGGGAGTGTTGTGGTTGTAAATGCTCTGTGCCACCAAGGTTCCTGTTGTTCTTCCAGCCTGTTTTTCCAGGATTCACGCAGGATTCTCCCCCCGGTTGCTCTTTCCCCCAGCTCTGCAGCAGTTCTGTATTCCCATTTACCATTCTCTGTTTTCTCTCATCCACAAACTCAGCCCAATACTGGGTAACGTTAAGCATCTCATCAGCATTCCAGAGGCTGCCAGAGGCTCACCTAGGGATTCATTTCCAGGCCAGGAGTCACTGACAAGACATTTCCTACAGTCTCCTTTCTTGCTGCTCCCTTTGTTTCCATTGGCAGCTCCGAACTCCTCACGTTCCCGTTCTTTGAATATTATTCCCAGCATCTCAAGCTCTTGCCGTGCATAATGCCATTCTCCACATCTCTGGTTTTTAGTATAAAGAGTGTTGCTCTTGTCACAGTGGGCTTTTTTAGCTCAGCACTCAGTAAACTGCTTTTGTGGGGGGGAAAAAAGGGTGTCAAGTTGAACCAGCTGAAATCAAAGACAGGAACGAGGCGTTTCAAGGTAGGGTAGGGGAAATACATGTGGCCTTTGGAATAAAGGAAAGGAACAGTTCACAGAGGGCTGAGATGCTTTTGCTGGAACATCCACACTGCTGGAGAAGAGATTGGTGTTTTGTCTTGGCTGAATTTTCTGCAGTGTTTGGATTTTTCCAATGGATCTTTGTCAGATAAATATCCTGCCTCTCCCTAGGCTAGCATCCCCAGCTGCAGGTTTAGGCTTCTGAAAAATGCCTTTCTCCTTAACCACGAATTTCTGTTTGAGCATCTGCCACTGTTTTCTGAAATTCCCTCAGTTTTACTTCTCCTTTGCCATCCATTTTGGTGTCAGCAATGGAAGGGGCAGGAATGCCAGGAGTGCCAGTGCTGCAGGATCCTGTCTGGAGGTGCAGGAATGCCAGGAGTGCCAGTGCTGCAGGATCCTGTCTGGAGGTGCAGGAATTCCAGGAGTGCCAGTGCTGCAGGATCCTGTCTGGAGGTGCAGGAATTCCAGGAGTGCCAGTGCTGCAGGATCCTGTCTGGAGGTGCAGGAATTCCAGGAGTGCCAGTGCTGCTGGATCCTGTCTGGAGGCACAATCAGAGCCCAGGAGAGCCTGCTCAGACACTGGGAATCTGCCAGATCCCTCCCAACTACATCACAAAACCCCCTGTGGACACAGGTGAGTGTTCTCCAGTTTTTAATTACCAAACTGAGTGGGCAACTGAGCTGCCCTTACATAGCCACTTGGCTTTAATGATTTTTAATGCTTTATTTCATTTCAGCAATAACAAAGCCTTGTTTCCCCCACCAGTTTTCCTCTGTGGAATTAATTTAGCTGTGGAATTTTTCTTGCTGGACTGTAGTTTTCATGCATGATAGGTGCCCAGGTGAATATAAATAATCTGTACTCAATAACAAGGAAATAAATTTTTATTGAGATAATTGTCAGTAGATGGATTTCTGCATGGCATTAATTAAAAAATTTCCAATTCCCTTTGAGCAGTGTCTTTGTGTACAGGTACTGGGCCTGCATGTACCTGACTCCCCTTGAGAGCTATGTTTGCCAATGAATTAAGATTATAATTATAATTCCTGCTCATTGGAATGATATGATTCAATGCACAAAGTCTGGCTGTGATGGGATCTGATCTCCCCCACTGTGTTATGGAAGCTTTTTGTTTCCTAACCCTCTGTAGTATTTAATTCCTCTGGTTTTCTTTGACTACACTGTGAGGTACCTGAAATACATCAATTGTTGGTGGGGCCTTTTCAGAATAAATTCAGAAAATTCTTCTCTACCACCAAATTCCTGAAAAACATTGCAAATTAGCAGTATGGAAGTTGAGGACCTAAGATTTTATGTTCGCACAACTTGGAAGTTCTGAGTAAGGCTCGATAGTGTGAACAGAAAAATTAACAGATTTTCTCCTGTGGCCATTGAATGTTTAAACAGCTGGCAGAAATATTTATTATTTTATTTTAGGAGGTACATTCCAGCCCTAACCTTTACTGTTCATTTGCCGTCAAAAGTATAAAAAGATTTATTGCTATAATATCTCTTGCTGAGATGTTCAGGAGACTCAGTGCGCTACAAGAAAAGCAGAAATTATTCCAAGGGACTATATCACTGGAACTTTTCTGTCTTTTCTATAAGCCTGAGTTAGTAATTACTCCACAGGAGTTCCTCACCTTCCCCATGGGAATTCCTTGCGTGTCTTGTTGGCCATATCTTATCCAAGAATTTCCATGATTACTGATGCACCATTCCTAAGATTCAATAGCAAGCAAGGGACATTGTTTTTTGGCACCTGGGCTGGGTCAGGAAGTGCAGACACATTCCTCTCTTCTCTATTTCTGTGTAGGGATTGGTGCATCAAACCACTGGTGCACAGACTGCTGAAATGAACAATAACTGAGTCACTGAAATTGTTGTGAAAAGGTGAATTAGTGAGGCTGCTTGGGACAGCAAAGGGTGAGGACCTGAAGCACCACAGAGCCCACCTGAGCCCTGGAACTGCTGAAAATGAGGGGGAGCAGCTGCAGAAATCCTGGCAATTCTGCCAGCTGTTGGACAAATCTAACCCTCTGCAGCACCACTGGAGAAAACTCCCTTGTTTGTCTTCAGTTTTCACCCACACCAGCGCTGAGATCTCCTCCAAGACTTCTCTCCAACCAAGGCTCTCACTTTTTACTCCTCTAACTTTAATTTTAGCACCTTCATTGTCTTTATTTCTCCTTATCTGGTCAGGACCACCTCCTGCCCTGCATGGCTACAGAAACCACAGCTGGAACATCTGTTTAACACAAATTTTGTACCCACACCAGGTAATTCTGATTTATTCTTCCCGGGGCTCTTGAGATTTTTGCTGTTGGCCATTTCTGACCACTTTGGCCCTTTCTCATTTTCTCATTTTGGTCGTAAGTCAGAGTTTCCCGCTCTTGGGAACGAAAGCCAAGGTCCTGGCTTGTCCTTTGACAGTGGAGATGGATAATGGGCACTTCAGTGCATTTTTTTCAATGCAAAACCAGCTGAGCTAACTGTTCCCATAAAAGTCCAATTGATTGCTGTAGGCATTATATTCACTCTGACAATGATAAAATGATTGCTTTAGTATCTGGCTGCGTAACCCACTTACAGCATGTGCACCAGGATTAGGAGAATGTTTCAATTGTGAAAATCATTGAGATGTAAATGTCATGATTATAATTTATCTTCATTAAAAATTCCGTCGGCAGAGGGGAAATTAATCCATGTGCTGTATGGAGTACCAGCCACTAAAAAGTAATATGTTACAGTGAAAACAAGGATTTGGGAGTGGAGCTACACCAGAAAATGACTCAGGAGCACATTCTGGTGATGTGACAGGTGGTTATCTCAAGGGCACTGCCAGGAATGTTTTATTGGCTGCCCGTTCCCATGTGGATGGTGGAACATTTCATCTCCCCCTAATGGCAACCCCAGCACCTCCTCCCCTGCCCAGCACAGACAGAAGGCACTGTCACCATTGTGCTTTAATGCCCAAAAATCAGTGTATCACCTCAAACTGCCATCAGCTCCCAGCACAAAAACCAGCCCTGAATTTCATTAATGGCACTGGAAACACTTCCATTAAACTCATTGATCGTCAGCTCACACTATTTCTGCTGTAGCTGTTCATGGTTCTTTTATATTTCATGTTTTCATTATTTTATTTACTTGGTGATTTACATGGTGACAGTGAAGTTTCTCTTTTAAGTGCTACATGTATTACTTCAACCTGGTTTTACATTTCCACCACAGATCCAGAATTGTCTGACTAAATATTTATTGGAAATTGTTTTTTTCCCAACTACCATAGATGAATTTAATCTGTTACCTTCTCATAGATAAAGTTTTGAGGTGTTATTTTTCCTTTATTCATTAGTTGTATGATGTTAAATTTTAATTTTTTTTAATCTAGTCTAAACAAAAATTCTGATTTCTGCTCCTTTTCATCTCTCTCCTCTTTTCTAATAAAATAAATTGTGTTTGGTTGGTTTGAAATCAAATATTTTAATTGGAAAGCAGTGGGTGATTACTGAATATTTCTAGATTGAGGCTGATTAAGCATAATATGTTTTATTGCTCTGAGATTTTTTAAAATTTTGTCTTTTGAGAGCATGTCAGCTCCTTGCCTGTGGCTCTCTTATAGATGGAATAATCCCAGGGAATTTCTTCTTAAAAGAAAATGAAATATTAGTTGTTTATGTTGTATGTTCTGTAATTGCCAAATATCTCTTTAGATGCAGGATAACCACTGAATTTATGGTATTACTTTCTTTTCTTTTATGTTTTAATGATTGTCCCAAGATGATTTTTTTTTTGGTTGTCTTTCTACTTGTACTCACACTAGCAGGGCACAGTCTGGTTGTGTGGCCAGAGCTGATACCAAAGCTTTGTGATTTGATGAAGATATTTTATGACTTGAGAAGTCAATATTAATTGCCATACCCTAGCTATTGAGAAATTCAAAGGTATAATTTTTCCCTGGGTATTTGATTCCATCAGATATCCCAGGTTTTTGTCTGTCAGAGCTGTTTGAAAGCAGAGTGGTGAAAATTCAGTTGGAACAGGAGAGGGAGCCCTGAGCCTGGCGATGGAAGGGAAGGGAAGGGAGAGAAGGGGAGCTCTCCTTGGTCCTGAAAAGCAGAGGAGAGAGGGGCCAACCTCACCTGCCACCCCGTGCCTTAGCCATAATTATCATCCTTTAGCCATAATTATCATCAGTTATCCATAATTAATTATCATTGTTTGGCGATAATTATCAGAAAGGGTGGAGAGCAACTGACTTTGAAATGAAATAAAAACAAACAAAGAAGGAAGAGAGTGAATTAGAGCAGAAGGAATCATTTCCAAAGGTGGATGATGGCGACAAAACCAACTTGACGTGAATGTTAGAAAGAGCCTGTGAAGTTTTAATTACCAGAACTTTGTTCCTGTTCTGCTGTTGATGATGCAGATTTCACATTTACTGGCTGGAGCTGTCGCCTCCTCTTCCCTCCACATCCATATGCTCATGGGAATAGGTGCAGGAGCCCTTCTCACAATCTGGTGGCTGCTGGAAGAAATTGGCAGGACTTTTTTGGACTAAATCTCCACAGGAAAGCATCAGCTGTTTCATCAGGGCCTCTGAGCAAACACTTTGTTTGAGGCAGTTTGTCTTCAGTCCTCATTGACTTTCGTTCAGAGACTCTGGAAATGCTTGTCTGAGTTGTTTGGCTTCCACTGATTGGGACTGAGTTATTTTTCAATTAAATTATTTGACTTTTGCTAAAGACTGTGGAGGTTTTGAAGGCTCCCATAAAAATAGGAAAATACGCTGAATAAGCACAGAAAAGTGTTTCCAACATATTTCAAATAGAAATATTTGTTCAAAATCAGATTTTTTATTACTTGTCATATGCTGAGAGTGGAATTTTACTCTGAAGGTGAGTTGACTTAGAACCAGGAGTGGTACTTTGTAACCTCATAGGATCTGTCATCTTCAGCGCAAACAAAACCCCCCAAAACTACCAAAAAACCCCAAATATAAAGTGCTGATGACTGCTCAGAAGGCTTCATTTGTGTTCCCTAACAATGCACAGTGAAAAATCCCAGTACTGATGGGATATAAATTGGTGCGCATTCACTTCCCACCACTAGAGCTGAAATTCCCTGTGGATTTGGGCACAATTTCTGGTGAATTGTGAATAATTTGGGTGTTCCACACAGTAGTGGTTCAGCTTGACCAACTTTTATAAACTATCCCAGATTTCAACTATCTGGCTTGTTGAAATGAGTGAGGATTTTATGCCACAAAAAACCACAAAAAACAAAAACAAACAAACAAACAAAAGCAATTTAATAGAATGACAATGAGAACATGGGTTTAATCATATGATAATATGATAATAAGGAGAAAGGCTTCAAGAAAATTGGAATTTTTTATTTAGATTTTTAGTTGTTTATTTGTTTCATTTGCATCTGTGTAGAGGAAAGGGAAGCTCACCAAAACCAGCTGAGCTGGAAACCTCAGGTAAACATTCCTTCACTTTATTGAAAACCTTAACAAAATGGGAAGTTTTGGGCAGAATGTTGAAAACCACTAAAGCATTCTGTGGCAAAGCTTATGAATGGAACATGTACTGGAGGTTTTGTCCGAGGGGCAGGTGAGGTAATGGTCATGTCTCAATTTTTTATGGTGGCAAAGGTTTCAGAAATATTAACAAGCTTTGGATTTGTTCTCTGTTTCCATCTTAGCCTGTGGCTCACATTTCTATCTGAAAATTGTGTGAGAAGAGGCTGTCAAATAAAGCAAACGAGAACATAAATGAAAGCTGCTGCTTCAGAAAACAAGAATGTCAATATAAAATGGTTTACAGGGACTCCTAATGATCTGCTTGATCTTTAAGGAAAAGTCCTCAAGGATCCACTTGTGCAGAGTCAAAAATCCAACATTGCTTTTCAGTGCTGCTCCATTTGTTGGTGTGTTTTACCAAGGAATGAACAGTTCTTTTGCTGACATTCAGAGCGCTGAAGTACCATTTTTAACTTAGTATAGATGCATATTATTAAAGCTTTAACAGCATATGGCAGCAAGTAATAACATCTGTGCCTCTCAGCCTCGTGCTTTCACAACATACTTGAGGCACATTTTCTTTTCAAAACTGTGTCAGAAGCAAATAAAAGTCTGTTTCAAAGGAAAACCAGTCAGGAATGTGAAGTGCCATCAGCAGTGACACCAAGTCTGGGCACTGCCTGTCCTTGAATACTGCCTCAATAGAACTTCAAACAAAGGTTTGCAATAAAGTGAAAGAATATTTACCTGAGGTTTCCAGCTCAGCTGGCCTTGGTGGATTTTCTCTTTATGGGTGCAAATAAAACAAACAAGAGAAAATCTAAATTCAAATCCCAATAGACTTGAAACCCTTACTCTCTTTATCATATTATTAAACCCATGCTCTCATTGCCATTCTATTCATCCACCTTTTCTCTTTTTGTGACATAAAAGGCAAACCCTCACCCATTTCAACGGCCAGGTAGTTGAAATTAATTCAAGTTTCGAGAGCCAAACCAAGATCCTGGATCAAACCAATTTTAATTCCCAAGTTTGTACCGTTTTGGGGCATCCTTGACCCACAGGATGTACCACTTCTTGGGAAAAGTTGGCTTTCATCTCCTTGTGTGTTTGGTTGGATTCACCATCTGGACTGAGTTTTGTAGGAGGTTTTAAAGATCTGGTTTTGACATCAACTGATGTGTTGAATGTGTCCTGTGCCAGTCATGAGGGAATTATTTAGGAAAGGGTGAAGTTTTAGATATTATTCTCAAATAAAAGAGCAGAAAGAACTTCTCAAGTGCATTACAATGCATGATGATGATGATTATTAATTTTACATTAATGTGTAATGTGCAACAGAAAGCACAAATCAGGACTATTATCCAAATGTAAAATAATGTAATTTTGAAGCAAAGTTTTTTATTTCAAAGTGGAAGTTGCAGAGATTTTAAATTTTTTTTTTTTCCCTCTGTGAAGTGAGGTCCCTGCTTGTGCCAGCTGTTACTACACCTTGCTATGAGATCACACTACTCTGCCACACAAATTCCAATTTTATGTGTGCCTGCCTTGGGTTAAGGCTTAATTACCCCTTAAGGGGAGTGATCCTAATTGACCCCTTCTGTAAATGTGCTCAGTTCCTTAGGACAGCAGTAGAAACTGACCCCATTTTTCTGCCTACACTTTGTCAACTTTCTGTTAAACACCCGTTTTTCGGTACTTTGTTCTCTCTTATATTCTCCTAGCAGAAAAATGAATTGCTGGCAAAATTCTCACCTCACTCTGCAGAAATTTAACCACTTACATTGCAATCTGTAACTGCCTTTTTATCATCATTTTTTGGTCATAAAGCCAATGGTTGTCCTTGAATAAGGAAAAATGTAGATTTTAGAATTGGTGGCCAACTCAGGTAAGTGAATTATCTTCAAGTTCATTTATTGAAAAATATGTTTTGAAGAATACACCATTTATTTTCTTAAAAATTGGAGTTTTTGGTAATGATCAGTCCACAGCTGTTGCCACCATGAAAAGACAAGCTTTTATGACTTTTGGGTCAGTAACATAGTGGGATGCTGTCAGTACTTGAAAAAGGATATTTTTATCAGTTTTCAGGCCTTAACATTACTTTCAGGTAATTTGTGGATTAAGAAGAATCCAATTGTTAAAAATTGATTGAGTTGTATTTTGTACTGTGGTTTGTGGTGAATATAAAATAACTTGGTTTATGCAAGTATCCTGTAAGAAGTTAGAAATTTCCCTGGTGCCCTTATGTATTTTAAAACACCAAATAAATAGAAAACAGCTTTAATAGGTAAAGGACCCAAGAGCTTTTCCCTGTATACTTTGCAGGACATATTTTTAATGCATATAGAAATTATTCTTGCTATCTGAAAGAACTAATTTACATGTGGATTTATTTGAACAAGCGTATTTTAAGTTATCATGCTGCTGCCCTGTGTAATAATTACTACAATACTGAATTTTAGAGGCTGCTCTGATTGAGAATTACTTGAAATTTTGTATTAATATTAAGGACGAGGTCATTAATATTGTGATTGTGTTGGAAGCCATGGCCTGGATTAATACTGAGAAGTGTTTGCACAGTAAATATCAGAACTGTGTGTGTGCTAGAGGCAGATGGAGAACTGGGAGAAAGCAGAATTGATGTCTTCCTCAGAAAGGCAAAATGCAGGAGCTCTGATTTGCAGAGCAGTTGGCTCTATTTCACTTCTCTAGCACACCAACAAGACAAGAGCCAGCAGATTTTTTTTTTTTCAAATAATGATTCATCTCAGACCAGTCTGATTTCTTTATGTAACAGAAGGCTTTGTGGGGGAGTGCAAGCTTTGTTATGTGTCTTTTGGTGCAGTTAATATTAGATATTAAAAAATACCGAAGAAACATTGATTAGGAAATTACACTGGATGAGTGGATAAGAATAAAGACTGATCCTACCCAAACATAAAAAACAACAGCACTGAGCGAGGCAGGGGTGGCTGGGGAGAAGAAATGGAGTGAGGAAAACACCTCAGCTCTGTCAGAGCCTCTGCAGGATGGAAATTTCCTGGTGTGGGGCTGTGCTGGTGTTCACAGGGGTCTTATGTTGAGGGAAGAGACGAGGATCTGACTCTATATTTCAGAAGGCTGATTTATTATTTTATGATATATATTACGTTGAAACTATGCTAAAAGAATAGAAGAAAAGGTTTCATTTTAGAAGGCTGGCTAAGCTAAGAATAGAAAGGAACGAATAACAAAGGTTTGTGGCTCGGGCTGAGAGTCACAAACCTCACCAACCTGTGATTGGCCGTTAATTATAAACATTTAAGATGGGCCAGTCAAAGATCCACCTGTTGCATTCCACAGCAGCAGATAATCATTGTTTACAATTTGTTTCTTGAAGCCCCTCAGCTTCTCAGGAGGGAAAAATCCTAAGGAAAGGATTTTCATGAAAAGATGTCTGCGACATGGGGCAGAAAAATCCAGACAGATGTGTTAAAATACGTGCAAGAAGGGGCCAGCACAGCGTCCTCAGAATGTCATAATCCCATTTGGGAGGAGCTTTAGATGAGCACAGATTTGTGCTCAAACATCTTGTTCTGCTCAGACCATGCCCAGCTTTGAGCACCTCATCTCCAGGCAGAGGAATCCATCAGGAAGTGCAGAGTGGAGAAGGAAGAGTACCAGACTCTGGAAATTATTTACTATTTTTCATTTTGTTTGTTTGTTTGCAGTCCAGGGAGGCAGAGCAAGACTTCTCAAGTGTGTGGAACAGTCAGGGAGGAAAGAGGAGCGCAAAAATCTGTTGGGATAGACAGGGTGTGAAGGGTTCAGGCTGCAGACAGGAAGGTTTGGATTAAACCCGGAGGGAAAGGGCAGCAAGACAAAGCACCAGCTTGCTCAGGGTGCCCGTGAAGGCACCAGCAGAAGGTCAGAGCAGGGTGGAGGGGCAGCAAGTGTCTGTCAGCATGGATGAGGTTCAAGCAGCCCTTCCTCTGGGCAGGGGAACGGAGCGGGTGACCTCGCAGCGCCTCCCCTCCTTGAGCTCCAAAAACTGTCTGAGACCTTCAGACAGCAGCCCCTGGATGCTGATTAACATGACAGGGCTTGTTAGCATTAACTGACTTAATCAGGCCTGCTGTCCCTTCCTGCAGGACAATCACAGAGCAGAGGGATGAGCCTGCCAGCCACAAGCAGGCTGGTTCCTGAAGGAAATGAAGTTTTTCATGAAGGCCAGGCAGCAAACTGGCTTTTAATTTTCAATTAAAAATCCTCCTGAACCAAACATAATGGGGTTTTGGGTGATGAGCAGGAATGGTGAAAGTTGAAGGTTGTGTTTTATGGCTTGGATGATGGAATGGGGCTGGAGTTGAGGGAGCACTTGGGTGATGTGGTGTGTCTTAATCACAAAATCCCAGTGGTTTGGGCTGGGAGGGTCCTTAAATCTCATCCCATTCCACCCTCTGCCATGGTGACACCTTCCCCTATTCCACATTGCTCCCAGCCCCAATGTCCAGCCCGGCCTTGGGCACTGCCATGGATCCAGGGGCTGCTCTGGGAATTCCATCCAGAGCTTCCCCACCCTCTCAGGGCACAATTCCTGCCCAAAATCCCACCCAGCCCTGTCCTCTGGCAGCAGGACACAGCACCACCAGGTTCAACCCCACACCTTAGTATTGATTCACTCATTTCTTTGTGTAACCTCTTTGAATTTATTTATTGTCTTTGAAACAGAATTCCACAACATGAGAAAACACCATGCTTGCTTTGCTGGGGCCGTGCCTTTAAAGCCATGCAGAGCAAATGGGCTAAAGCAGGTTTGAGAGTCTGTCTCTTGTCTTGATGATAATCTTGATTTTTCATAGATTTTTTTTAAAAAGAAAGGATTTTCATGGCAGCATCCATGCCAGGAATGAAAGGATCTCTCTTTGTGCAGAGCCCATTGTCTGGGTTTCATTCTGATTGTTGCAGGCTTGACATAATACATGAGAATTAAAAAATTTTAAGATACCAGAGCACTCCTGGCCTTTATTCAAACAGCAAATCCACTCAAAGTAAAACATCTGTCTATAGATGAACATAGAACTCTTTCAACCTCTCCACACAAAACCATTTTTAAAAAAATTCTTTTAATTTGCTACTGTGAACAGTCACAAAAGGAATTTCCTAAGAAAGTGTTTGCTTTCCCTTTTCATAGACAACATTAGGCAAATTTTTATGTCACGATTTCATTTATTATTACAAAAATGATCTTGTATGGAATTCATCAAGTGCCATTCTAAAAGTATGAAATTGATCTTCAAGAAAATATGGGGGTTTAATGAAAAATAGACTTTGTTAAATATTTGAATCAGCCCTTCAAATTCTATGACAGAAATCCAGCCCTCATTTATTCCAGAAGTTTAAAATTAATGCTTATTATGATAATATAATGTTATATAATTACATAATGACCCCTTTATCTCACACTGGGAAATATTTTTCTGATCCTTATTAGAATTTCTGAAAAATATGAAATGTTCTCATTTTGCTTTTCAGTTTGCTCATAGTGCTCCACAAATACAGACAAATTGTGTTTAGATGTAAGATAGGCTCAGCCTTCTCTCTGCCCTGGATTTGCCTTTCCCACAAAACAGTGAAACCCCAAATATTCTAAAGGCAGCCTGAAACTGAGGCTCAGTTTTCCTCTCTGGATCTCATTTTGTCAGCTTGACAATGACATTTGTGTTCTCTGGAAAGCACTTTGAGCCTGATATGGAACAATGCTACAGAAAAAGCTCAAATTTTTTCCTCATTTAGCTTTTACAGTTAGATTATCACTGAAATATTTTATTCCTATGTAAGCATCATATTTATGTGATAAAGATTTTTTCTTCTGTAAGTGTTATCTGTTTGTGTCCATTTATACCAAATATGAATATGCTTAGTTGGAATTTTCCATGTTTTAGAAATTTCTTGTGCTTACCTTAAAAACCAGCAGGAACTCTTAAGTTGCTCAAATTATAATTATATTTCTCTGAGACAGAGAGTGAGTGTTACTTTTGCTCTTTTTGTGGTTGCAGGTGCTGAGGACAACTGTGACACAGCACATTCCTCCTGCTTTGGGGAAAATGAAACCACGTAATGGATGCACTCTGCTGAAGGGACAACATCCTCCACGAGCAAATTTATAAATTCTCCTTTTATACTTCCAGAGCAAGGTGGGATGTCTTCTCTCTTAAAAAACATAATTTGCCTGAAAAGAGGCAGCCCACGAGTCACACAATACCAGAATTTCATGGCAAAATGGTAAAAAATGTGTCCTTGAATGCACTTAGTGTGAGACCTCGAGCCTTTAAGTCCCTTTACGTTGGTATAAAGGGGCCTTAGCACAGCTGAGAGCAGGGCTTTGATCCCCCTGAGCTCACACTTGCCCAATAACAACTTGTTCCTTACATGATCCCACAGAATTAGGAGTGCAGCAGAACAGAGGGACCCGCCTGGATTTTGTGAGAGGCAGAAACACCCAGCATTTCCCTGGAGTGAAATGTGTGGTACAGAAATGGTTCAGTGCGGCAGCGCAGGAGGAGCCTCCCTGAGCCTGCATGATCCAAAAAAGGGCTCCAGGGCGGGATGAGAGGGAAAAATTTCAGGTTTTTGTGGGCCCTGGGTCTTCAAAGAGACAAGAGCAGCTGTTGGTTGGTGTAAAGTTGATTATTGCACGAATACATCAGTCTGGAAGGGAAGGGTTCAGAGTATTAAAGTCTGTGCTAAAGCATTAAAGTCTGTGCTAAAACTTTCTGGCAGAGTCCTGAGCAGAAACAGCAGCAGCAGCTCCCCCACCTTTCTCTTCTTCTTCCTCTCTTTCTCTCACTCTTTATTCACTCATGAATAAAATACAGGGATTTTATTCATAAATCATCCAATCAGCTAAAAACACGATTCTAAAACGTTCTTTCTACACCAATCTGAACTTAATTCTCATGTGTGAAAGTAGTGTCAGTTCTTACATAAAATCTGTGTGCATCATTTAATCTATTTACACAAATGGTACTGTCTGTTTTCTTACTTAAAATTTACCTATATAATTTTACCTATTTATATGAATAGTTCTATCAATTCTATCTAGAAATGCAAGCAATGTTCTGCTGAGTTTTTGTTATGTCTGGAGCTAAGTTAAACTGGGCTTTAGGGCTTTTACTAGCTAGCACAGTCTCTTAAGGCACTTAAGATATATTTCTAATTACTTAAAACTAAAAATTACGCTTCTATTTCATATCTGTGTGGCTTAATATATTTCAGCTTCTCTAGAGGTTCTAATTCAAAGCCAGCATTTTCTCTCTCTGAGGGACTCTATTTCATGCATTCCAACAGAAAATTATTTTAGAAATGATGGAAGGAGAGCAATGATGTCCTGACAATTTAGGCCAGAATTAAGGAGTGTTTTAGGAGGGATTCTTGTGGTCATTCACAGTTTAAAAGCCCAATGCTGCCCAAAACACAAAAAAAAAAAAAGAAAAAGAAAAAAAAAAGAAAAATGGAGATTAAACAATAGCAACGAAAGGACCCCATTGCATGGCAGAGAAGGGTTAATGAAATGACAAAGTGAAACTGCAAAAATTCATAATCAGAAATAAACAGCACTGGTAATTTTTTCTGTTTGCACTGTAATAATCACCAAGTCCCCAAAAAGAACAACAAAAGAATCCAGGCAGGTTTTCCTGGTGAGAGAGTTATTATTGCTGCCCAGGTGACAATAAGTGAATAAAATCCAATTAAAACAGTGAACAAAACGAGGATAATTTTGTGCCACACCATAGTAGGAGAGACAAGGAGTTTAATTCAGAGTTGATGAATGGAAAAGCACCAAGACCCCCAAATTCCCTTTCAAGACTCACTGGCATCACTGCCAGGCACAAAACTCTTCTGAATTCGGGTTCTGTAGGAATAAAGGAAGGAAAGTTCTTTGTCTTGTTCCTGCCACTAATGGGATCTGTGGTTTTTGTGAAGTTGTGGCATCTTCCTCCCACATATTTCAGGTTTACAGCAGAGAATCAATCACAGGCTGTTTCTCCCTACACATTTACAAAATACTTAGGAAAATAATAGGTTTTGTCACGTCATTATAATAATAATCACTCACAGACTGTTCTCATAAGCTTAAATCCTAAATAAGCACTATAGGATTTGGCCTAATTGCCCAATTTTCCCTCTGCTGTAGTCAGCAAAATCTTTTTCTCTGACTCAGTGGAATGCATGGATTTTCCTGCGTAGTAGGATTTATCTGATTTTCCTTTTGTCTTTCACTGGCAACTGATTTTTTTTTCTCCTACTAAAAATAGATTCTACTGAAATTAGCTCAAGATTTGCCAAAATTGTCATTTCCAACCTCTAAAGTTTGTACTTCAGTTATTTTGAATTGACGAAATCACACTTTATGTGTGATTTCACACATCACAGACTGACTTCACACTTATGTGCACAATGCCTCATTTATTATTTATTAATAATGCATCCATGAATAAGTGATGGCATCATTGAATTCAGATGTGGTTGTAGAAACACTGATTTGGATCCATTTTTGTGTTTTAACACTTGGTTTTTAGTTAAAGAGAAAACTCTCTACAATTCTAACTCTAATTTTATTCATTTCTTGATGCATTCTCTTTGGTTGATTCCTGAGTGATTAAATTTTATTCAAATTATGCTCTGTCTTTTCTACAGAGCCACTCAAAGGGCTGCTTGCCAGTGTTCCAACAGTGCACGTCCCAAAGTGTGATTTGGTTTGGAAGCAGTTAATACATTTTATTTCTTTCAACAACTTTGGGTTTAATTTTGGAGACTTTGAACATAGATCAAAATAAGGTGGTTTTAAGTCAATGTATATCAAAGCATGCTCTGAAATGTTAATTCATTGTCTCTGTCATGGGAACAATTGTCAGAAATTCCCTCAGATATTAAAAGAAAAAAAAAAAGGTTCTTGAGAAGGTTTCTGGTGAAACATAAATTTAATGCAAATTCCTCTCAGTATATCAAGATCATGCAGTTCATGACGAAGTTGAAATGAAAGTTTGGTACTGGAGTTGTGCAGACTCCCAGTGAATCAGTTATTGCTTTCAGAAAAACAGGGATATTGAACTGCTGTGGGTTTCAACAAATGGATCCCTTCTTATGGGAAAGTGGGAAAAATCCACGAGGAGCACAGAGATGGATTGGTCAGTTAAGTTATTAATTAATTTCTTAAGGAAAAAGTGTGTTGGAGCCATAAAATATGTTTATTTTCAATGGCACTTGGTATCTTCGCCACTCTGGGTTTGTATTTGGTGCCGTGCAAGAGAAACACAGTGGCACAGTTGGGAAGATAAAAAGGAGGAAAAAGCAGGTAAAATAAATAGTAATAATGTGGAAGACTTTTTCCAAACCATGTCCTAATACTCAGAAACTGTCTTTTCAAAGAGAATTTAAGAAAAAGTATTTCCATGGAATAATTTGTACTAATTCTTGCACACTCTGTTATTTGAGCAGAATAGTTCTGTAATTTGAGCTGGTTTTATTGACTTTATGATTTTTTTTTTTTTTTTGTTTAATGCAAAATGTACAAGAGCCTTACATGGACTTACATTTAAACTTACTATGGACTTACATTTCTTTAGCTATTTCTCTCTTATCAGGATTGGATGAATGAATTTCGATTCTTGTACTTTTTCCTCCTTGAAATCTTTTGGTCTTTCTTGGATGACAGCCTCTTATGTGTCCATCCATAAAATGTTAAAATTGACACATTAAAAATATCATCTTGCAGAACAATTTCAAGATCTGCAGGAATACTTTCAGCTATGGAAGCGTAGCACTAAAATATCCATCCTGTTTATTCCAGGCATGCACATTTTCAGAGATGTTTGATTTTGGAGAGTTCTGCTGGGACAGGACACAAGATTTTTGGAAATCCCATTGCTCTGGAGTCAAGGGCTGCATATGGAAGGGTAAATAACTCATCCTTGAGTTTACTATCAGGGATCCAGGATTATTTATTCTTTTTCTATCCAGGATTATTTATTCTATTTATATTATTTATTCTATTCATTTATAATTTATTGTCTAAAAGAATTGGGAGCTGGACTTGTGTACAGAGCTTGGCTTTATTGCAATTGTTTCTCCAGCTCTACAATGTAAAAATAAATACCCACCATATGGGGACACAGGGGAGGTTAATTCATTAATATTTATAGAGCTCTTTTAGACATTTTTATGGAAGTGGCTATAAAAATGCTTATACAGATGAGGCTATAAAAATGGGAAATTGTATACCTGCTACTTGTAAATTTTTTGGCAGTAATGGCACGCACCTTGTTCTCAGTATTGGCTCTGTTCTTTTACGCAAAGCCTTCATTTAGGAGGGGACCATTTAAATTTGGTTTTAGTAACCTAAAATTTAGCTGTGTAGTCTAAGGCAGTAATTAGTATCCCTAGCAGAGCTAGAGGAGAGAATTCTGCAAACCTAAGAGGCCAACTTGAGGTTAATTTTTAGGTTCTGGACATTTCTTGTGATGAATTTCATCTCAGTGGGAGAAATGTCCAGTGCCCATCACACCCTCCTGGCTCTGACACCTTTCTGGAGTTTAGCAGGTTGCTGGTGTTTCTGTCCAACAGTTTGGCCTCAAATCCCTTCAGATATTCTCTTTATTTACTTGTAAGCCAATGCTAATTCCCAGAAACACAGCTAAAAATGCCTGTACTATGTAGATAATGGAAATATGTGTTATTTCTCATAATTCACATAAGGAAAACATGAGTGTGCGCCTGATTATCCTTTATATTCTTAAAAAACAGTTGTGCTTTTTGCCACCTGGAAATTGCAGGCTGGAGCTTGCCTGTGCAGGAATGGGAGGACACATTTTCTTCCATGAAACCTGAGGAAATTTCACTACAAGTCTGAGTGTGCTAAAAATAATAAACCTCTTAACTCTCACACTCATCACTGAAATGCTTTACAGTGCAGCCCTTTGCATGAGCATTAACTAAAAGCCTGGCTCTAAATCTCTGAATCAGGGCAGACAGACAGGGGAATTCTATCCATGGCTTAGATGACAAGCGTTTTCAATAATTTGCACTTGGCAATACAGAAGAATTTGATAAATTGCATTTTCAGATGGTTCCAAAGGAATTTTGCTTCTGTTCATTCACAAAATAACTTATCGCTGTCACAGAACTGAAGATCAGCATGGAGTAGAATATAAGAGATGAATATGAGTTATAATCGCCCCAAAAGAAAAACTAACTCTTTTCTTTTTTCATCTGGCATTTAAGAGTCAACTGGAATCTCTATAAATGAGTGGCACGCTCACATTTTCCCAAGAAGGATGAATCCCCTCAAGTGTGAGCTAGGGCTGATTTAAACCTGAGAACTGTAAGAAATTCTAAGCTGCAATAAACAATGATTTCCTTCTTGGAGGATCCAGTTTTCCAGCAGGATGATGATCTGACTGTAATGAACCATGTCTGCTTGTTGTGAAAAAGAAGCAGCCACAGTTGTTGCTCAGCCCTCCTGTGTATCCTGTCTGACAGCTCAACTTGTTTTTCCCCAGATGTCTGGATTTGCTTGTAGGGAAATGGCAGAGCTTATCTCCAGCCTCAGTGCTGTAATGTGATAAACATGTTTTCCTTTATGCACAGCAGACAGAAATGCAGCCCTGCCTCTCGTTTACTCCAAAAGAAATCCGAGCTTTGCAGTAATCCTCTAAAAACCAAGAAACC
Organism: Ammospiza caudacuta; assembly: GCF_027887145.1. Lineage (NCBI taxonomy): Eukaryota > Metazoa > Chordata > Aves > Passeriformes > Passerellidae > Ammospiza > Ammospiza caudacuta. The sequence continues at coordinate 24,882,504 of NC_080603.1, forward strand.
TTTTCCATGAAAAGGGCCAAGCCTGCACCTGTGCTAGGTGAGCACAACCTGCATGGTGGGTAAATCACATTTCCAGTGAGTTCATGATGGAGATTTCCATATTTCAATTTTTTTTTGAGAAATATTGTGCATTCATTTGTAATGGCTGTAAACACAGAAAAAAAGCAGAAAAGAACCAAAAAGAGAGGTACATTTCTTCTGATATCCCCGGGACTCTGGCACAGAATCTGATATCAGCACTGAGTTCAGGTAACTCTTTTATGAATGCACTGTAATTGAAGCAATAAACTGTTATTTTTAAGCTCTATTTCTCACCTTTTCCCAGCAGTTTTTCTCCATAACGAGTTTATGAATATGTCTGTATTTTAGTAGCTTGAATTGATGGAAGCAGCAATTTAATATTGATTTCCAAACATAGAAGCCCAGTCAGTCAAACAACTAATTCCCCACTTTTCAGTATTAACAGAAAAGTTGTTGTCAGTAGCAGCCAGCTCACAGAAACAACTCTGGAACAAAAGCAAATATCGTGGCCTGAGGTGGGGAGAGAATGGAACCCAACAGCAGAAAAGTGTTGATGTGACACCTGTGGTGGTGACATTTGTAAATAAGGAGGGGCAGGAAGGTAAAGAAAAGAGAAAAGAGTTGGTGTGAGAGTATTTTCTAAGAAAAGGGAAGAATGGGATGGCTGGCAGGGCCTAAATTCATGACAGGCTGAAGATGGTGCCTTTTAGCTCCAGATTTGGGGTTTAGGAAATCCTGGGAGGTCTGGGCTGTGTGAGAAATCATTTACATCTCTAAAGGGGCACGCCAGGGACATCTCCCCATGTCCCACTCTGGTTTTCCACCCAAAAATCTCCGTGAGGGCAGCCAGGCTGTACCTGGTGAATGCTCAAAATCCCAGATTCAGGGAGAATCAGTCCCTAGAAATGGTATGAGTGTTGCCAAACTGGTGTTTGTGAACAATGAGACTCTTTCAGGCAGAATAATCTGCCCTTGAAAATTTGAAGGGCATGTCTCATGTCAAATTAAGCAAAAAAGGATTGAGAGATTGGAGCTTTCTGACTGGGCTTGTAAATATAATCACAGACAAACTGGAGATGCTCCCATTTTGAAGAACACTGGGCAGCTGAGGGGGAGAGAGAAGTTTCTGATGAGGAATCAGAAAGAAAAGCAGAAAATTTCTATATATCATCCTAATGAGGCCTTCAGTTTCCTTTCTTATTTTAATAGAAGGCAAATTTTTCATCCAGAAACTTAAAATTTTTAAGAAAGGAAAACTTATGCTTTCTTTTTGTCACAAAGTTTTGAACTTTAATTAACTTTATCCAAAGGGCTGAGGCCTTAGAGACCAAAGAGAAGGTTTTTAATAAGTGTACAATGGCCAATGGCACACCTGCCATCTGATGGACTCTTTCCATCTATACCCAAAGAGATTTATGTTCTAATGAATAAATATTATTTGGTTACTAGATGAAAAATGGGAGCAAAGTTGAAAAATATAACTCATTGTTGTTCACCTAAAGAAAGTCCTGCAGAAAATATGTTTCTGGATTATCCTAAAAGTTAATTTAGTTGTCCAAAAATGGATGCTATTTTCTGTTAGAAAATACAATATCCTGCCAAATGATTTAGACCTCTATATAGAGGGGTTAATTTAGTTTTATTCTCGTGCAGAAGTTATGGATCTCCAGTATGAAAATAATAAATAAATAGGAGCAGGTCCAACACTACAAATTGTATTGAAGTCAAGAGAAAATATAAATTAACTAATGCTAAAAGGAGGATTGGTGTGCTGGCTGAATCATCAAAAACTGGTGAGAAAATATATAGAGAAAATTACTTTCCTTCAACTGAATTCAAGGTAGCAGAACAATTTAAGAGACTGAAAAACCATATAGATATTGAGCCAAGACATGCTTTAAGTGTTGACCTCCTCTAAAATTCTGAAGATATTTCCTTCAGTCTTGTGGGAAGGTGAATTTTCTAGAGCATGAAATGTGAATCAAGATTTGATCTGGATCCAGACTTTCTTCAAATTAAAAGATGTATTTTCTATTAGGTAAAAATCAGGACAAATAGCAAAGAGCACTGAGCAGTGTAGAATAAGATTATCAGGAATTCCACATTTCTTTATATTCCTCTCTTTATTGGAGTAGCACAATGCACATTGGGCCAGCATTGTCTCTGTCCTGTCCAAATTTGGGGTGATTTTGTAATGAATTTCATTGAATTAATGACTTTTGGTGATCATGTTCATAAATATGGGGTCAGTTGGCAAAGGGATGGGCTAAAATAACAACTTTGGAGTGCTGTCCCTATGCATTTGCAGAACATATTTCAGGTATCTAACAGAGGCTTTATTGTGAATATTTGATTCAAAGTGTTGAGAATAACCCATCTTGTGTGGTTTGTGTCTGATAGTATTGATTTAACACTTTGGAGAACATTTCATACCACAGCGTTATTAAATAATTTTAATGGATTGATCCATGCAGCTGATGGGCCAAGAATTATTTAGTGCTCAGTGAAAAAATACTGAAAGTGAACACATTTTAGATTATCAAGTCTGATCATCTAATTCCAATTTTCCCATTGATCATGATTGATCAGTCCATGAGCTGCAAAGACAATGATGATATTTTACTCAAATATATTATCCCTGTATGCCGCAAATAATGCTGCTTCATTTTGTCCAAAATTAAAACATTTATTGCTGAGAAATAAAGAGCACATTAGTGATGTGCTGACAAAAGCCCAGTCCTCTGTGGTGGCAGAAGTGGAATTTCTGTCTCATTTCTGATTGCAACTATTCACACATCTTAATGCAGGCACCAACAAAAGTTGCCAAGAACACTTGAATTAACCTTTTATATTGAGAAATACAGCAAAAGAGACTCTTGCATGTGAAAATGTTCACCAGGTGGCACAGCAGCTTTGCTTATATTAACAGAAAACTTTGGGAGTCGTTTGTGGCTAATTGAACTTCTGTGTGCCCAAGGAAGGCTTGGTTCCACTTTGAAATTTGATTTCAGAGCTTGTGTGAGCTTCTAGCATTCCACAGGCTTTTTTTATTTATTTCTCTATTGGATTTTGCTGAACAGTGATGCATTTTTTGACATTTTCTAACCTGCAGGTTCAGGGCTGTCTGCCCTCTAGGATGAGCAATGAGCTGGAAATTTAGGAGTTCTTGGAATATTGAGTCATCTCCTTTGTTTATTTACATTCAGCAATCACCCATGTTCCTTTCACATCTTTATCTCTATATATCTATGTGTAAACCCACCCTTCTATAGAAAAAAAAAAAAAACAGTAGAAATGCATTAAAAACACCTAAACTAAATTTGTGACTGATTTTTTTGAGGAAAAGGCCATCATTGTAGTGACACTGTGGCACACTGTTGCCAGAGATACTTAGCAGCTTTTAGCAGCTCTTGAAACCACCTGTCCCATTTTGGTGGCAGACTTTTAGATGAAAAGAATATTAATTATTGTGGCAATTCAAGGGAAAGCTGGCAGGCTGCAAGTGGGACTTGGCTTTGCTTCTCAGAGAAAATCCAAAGGAGGACCCTGCAACTCTCCTGACATAATTAACTTCTTCTTGCAGCCCTCCTGAATGCAGGTGTTTACATTATGAAAATACTCAGCAGCCCAGGCATCTCCTTGCAGAGAATTCAGCGGTGAAATTTAAGGGGAAATTAAAAGATTTCCCAGTGAAGGTTTGGTTTGGAATCCATTATGTGTGGAAAGGCTGGGGATAAAGATTGGAGAAGTTGGGGAGTTGCTGTGAATCTGTAAAGAATTCCATCACATCATAGGAAATGTTAGAGTGCACTGATGAGCCAGGTGAGGGATCGTTTATTACTGATCTCTTTTCTCTGGGGCATTTTGTGGTGACATTTCTCCCACCCTGCCATGTGAATACCACACTGCACCGTGCCTGTGTGATAAATATTCACACATATGTGTGAGTTTTTAGATGTCTAGAATTATTTTTTTTAAATAAATAACTTGAATTCACACAGTAGCACTGATTTATCCCAGATTTTTTCTGAGTTTAGTCCAAACTGGAGTACTAAATATCAAAAAGTGCATGCCCAGAACTACTGAAACGTTTTGATGCAACACATTTTTGAAGGATGATTGGAATTTCAGAGCAATTTCTTTGTGTCCCGAGCCCACAGCCTCAGGTGAAATGTTGATTAATGTTGTACTGCTCCATTTTCTCAAGGACAGCCTTGTAAAAGTGGCTGTAAGGGCTGATTGTAAATACCCAGACTACAGATGTCTGGAATCAGCCAGTTCCCATCTGACTGGAATCGTTTTGTTTGGTTTCATATTCATCAGTGCTTCATATGTAAAGTTCAGTGTTCTAATCTCTGGAAATGCAGTGTCTGGAAAGTTTAATTACAAGTTTTTACCTGCAAATGAACATCTGGAGCTTTTTGGAGTTGTATCAACTTCTCTGTTAGAGTTTCTCTCCCATTTGTTGCTCCTGTGACTTCAGCATTAATTTTGCTTTGGAGAAAGGCTCATATCTTATGATTATCTGGTTTTGATTAACTTTATTGAATTGCTGAGCCAGGGCTCCTTTTCCATCTGTGGCAGAGAATCTGTAACAGGTAATGCTGCAGCATGACCTACTTCCAATTTTCAGCCACAGAAGCAGAAGAAAAGGATTAAAAATGTCAGCAGCAAGGGTAACACTCATTTTGGTTGGCTTCAAAATGAAATTTTTTCTTAGCACAGGAACTCTGCTCCATTAGGAACTCTCAGAAAATGCCAATTCACAAACTTCCTTCTGAATCATGGTGGTTTTTTTCCCCTGGAGGTTTCTGTGTTTCATTCCTACTGTCTAATAAGTATTTAAGGACTAACCCATGCTCCTGTGTAAATAACAGTAACAGAAATTAATATATGTTGAGAAAATTAAACTGAAAACAGGAGTCCTACATTTTCAGCTAAGAAAATCCTTTTTCCCATCCATTTTAAGCAAAAGATCCTTCCCTCAACCACTTACTCAGTTAAAATAGCCATTCTCGAACCTCTCTTGGACTTAAACGTGTGATTTGGGACACGTGTCAAAGTTTATCTTAAAGATTGTAAAAATAAATAAAGGGTAGAATAGGATTAAACAGAACAAGATAATAGGAATGGAGTAGGAATGAAACAGAATGGGAATGAAATATAGAATAGGAATGAAATATGGAATAGGAATGAAATATGGAATAGAATGAAATATGGAATGAAATATGGAATGGAATGGAATAGGATAGAATAGAATAGAATAGAATAGAATAGAATAGAATAGAATAGAATAGAATAGAATAGAATAGAATAGAATAGAATAGAATAGAGAAATACTCTTTGCCTCTGTCCTGGAGCAGCAATAACAGCAATGAGAGTTGAAGTCCTGTCTTCCCCCCCAATTATATTCTCAAATATGATGTGGGATGGTGGAAATGGTTCAGGTGGCTCAAGAGTGCTGAGCTGGCTTTTTGAAGTGATGAATTGCTCCCAGCTACAGGCACAGAGCCAGCAGCTGTTTGAAATGGCAGCTCTGGAGAGCACACAGAGGATGAGGGAAAGGAGGAAATCTTTCCAAGGGAAAAATTGTGCAGCACCTGTGTGCTGCAGTGTGTTTTGTACCTCTGCCCAGAATGCCAAGGACTGGCCATTCCAATAAAATAAGATGCTGAGCAAATGAGCCATTCGTCTCATCACTTTGTTAGCTCATGCATTTCTGAGCTCCTCTTCAGGCAGGAAAAAAGTGCTGGCTGGGATAATTGTGTAATTAAGTAAAATTGTTTTCCATGGATCTGAAAGGAAAACATGGTTGGCTTCCCACCTGTTCCTTCTGAGGAGCTGTGCCTGTCTTAATAAACTGTTTCTGATTTACATGAAAATATGATGGAGTGCAAGATGCTGAGTGCTTTTGCTCTTGAACAGTGAATATCCTTTATTCTGACCTGTGAATTGGGCTCAAGAACACAGGAACTCCAGGGCTGCAATCAGGATTCCAAAGGCATTCAAGTACACAAACACCTTCCGTTACTCACCACCATTCCATATTAGTGTTTTATTTTCTTTATTTGGTCTTGGCTTTGTTTTGGTTTATCCATGGTGGTTGTTTTTAATTTCCCCAAGAGAAAAAAAAAAAAAAAAAAACAAAAAACCAGCAACCCCCCCTCCCCAGCTGATTTATTGAGTTGACATTTCCTTATTGGAAATTGCAGTCTGAACACTCGGTAGCTCTAAGGTGAGGCTGACATTGATTTTTCTGTCAGGTGCCACACCCAGATTGTATCAGTGGCTTCAGAGCACTGGTAAAAGTCAATTAAGAGACTGGTTGCTAATTACCTCGGATGACTGGTAAGAATTCTCTACATTTATGATTTTGCACTGTAAACCTGATGTGTAGCTAGAGCTTGCAGCAGGGTATTATTGCCATGGCTTAGGATCCCTTCCCATGTTTAGCTTCCAGATCTCAATCATCCTATTTGTGCTTTTTAAAATGCCTTAATATTAATGCCAGGGCTTTGGTGTTTAAGCTAATCCTTCCTTTTCTTTGAAAAGAAAACAAAGGGATGAAGGAGAAAAAAATAGAGTGGCACAAGTAAAATATATTTTTTTAATATAAAACTGATACCTCGTACTCTCAAAATCATCCCATCTGTTGTGATAATGAATGTAATGGAAAAGAGTTTTAATTATGACTGGCATAACCATCAGCCACAGACTTGCTGTCAGAGCTGACTAAAATGAGAATATAAAAAATCTGCTACCCCACATAAACAGGGATGTTTAGGTATTACAGCTTGTTAATTACCTCTTTATTAAATCCCATCCTACTTTATCACTGTAAAAATATTTCAAAGAATGATATTGTCATTACAGAAGTGCCAGCTCTGATGGTGCTGTAAGAGAAATTGAAGTGTCTGGAGGAATGCTTCATATTTACATGTATTTTATACTTACCCATGTGAAGAAAATCTATTATCTTCATAAAAATTGCATTTATCAGCTTATATTTCTATTATATTATGAAGTTATATACATATATATTTATCACACACAGATTTTCTCACACATCCATTATGTTCTGTGCTCTAATCAGGCAAATCAGTTGATCTCCAGCCAAATATGACACCAAATACTGCTAAAATGCATTGGATATACCAAAAAAAGTTCACAGATAAGAAGAAAATTGTAGTAACCAACTTAATTCTGAGATATTTTTCATTGAACTGCTTTAATTACAATGTGCTGTTCCTGTGTGCCTTGCAGTTTTTTACGTACACACATAATATATTGTAATGATCCCCTGGAAAGAATTATATCACATGTTAATTGGACAAAGGGACATATTTGCAAAACTTGATTTCCCAGCATGTTTTTTTAAGTGAAAATCTCTACTCCATTTAATAAAGTAGCAAGTCTCTATTCCTCTGAATGATCCTAAACAAATATTTGCTATATTTGAGTGTATAGACACTCAGCTGGAGGGTTTTTTATTTATTTTTCTTGCAAAGCAGACCTGGCAGAACCCCCAGACCCTGGGCTGGGAGCAGGAAAAAATAAACACTTAAAAAATAATTTCATTTACTTTAAGAAGAGGTGATCCCTTAAAAGGTGAGTTGAAAGAAGTCACAATGGAAGTCCCAGCGCAGTGGCTTTGCCTTTCTTTTGATCTCTATTTCCTTCTTTCTCTTCAGTTACACACAGAATCAACAAAAAAATCTTCTGTTCAGAGCCTCATCCAGTTCACAGTGAGGGAGAATATCTTTCTCTTGTTAAGGCTGCACCAGTAAAATCAGAAATGCAAATATTTCAGGTGCTTAAAATGTATGAAGAGATCACAGGGAATTTGTAATGAAGCTATTGTGAGTTTGTCCTGTGAACCTTAAACTGCAGCAGGAATTTATAATTATGATGTCTACCTCTTCAAATGAAGAGCTGAGAGTGTTCTGCATTTTTAACTTGCTTCAGCCCAGAGTGGACAAGAAGAAAATGCTTTAGAAATGGCTTGGTTTTTTTTCTCCTAGCAGAAATTCATTTGGCCAAGTTACACTTAAAAGTGGAGGAGTACTCTGATACATACGGTACATGTCAGAGATACCATCTCAGAAAGAAAACACAGATAATTAAATGATCACAAACTGTAGTGCAATTAGAAGACTTTGATGAAAGATGTGATTTAAGTAATACAAGTTTTAATGGCAAAAAGAGCAGTTCTCCACTCAAATGCATATTAATCATCACAGTATGTGTGCTTTGTTGGCTGCTGATAAACTGATTATTTCTTTCTGTCTTCGGTTCACTCTGAATAAACATCTATCCCCAAATGCCAGCCATGGCATTGAGTGGGAAGAATGAGTCCTTCTAGAGCCTGGCTGTGCTCAGCAAAGGGTGCAGGATCAGTACCACACCAGCAGCATCTCTGCCTTAGAAACAGTGCCAAAGAGTGGAGTAAAGATTGGGACCAGCAAACAAAGTTCAGAAATTTCATATATCAGAGTGGAGGCCTCAAAAATTCCCCCTTTCCCCCAGTATCCAACATTTTTTTTATTAATTTCCCATGAAATGTGCTAAATGAAGAAGGATTTTGTTATTTCTGGTGGCACCAGCAGGGCAGGTTGGCTCTGTGAGAAGGAGCATCCTCCCTGGGAAGGGCTCAGGAGCTGGGGTGGGGTTGGGAGATCTCCAGGGCCCTTTGCAGAAAAACTCATCTGAAACTGATGCTGTGTCGCAGACATCTTTTCATTAAAAATCCTTTCCTTAGGATTTTTCCTCCTGAGAAGCTGAGAGGCCTCAGGAACAAAATGTAAACATTGATTTTTCTGCTGCTGTGGAATGCAACAGATGCATCTGGGATTGGTCTCTGTGGTTGTTTCTAATTAATGGCCAATCACAGCCAGCTGGCTCAGACAGAGCCCGAGACAGCTGCCTTTGTTATCATTCTTTCTTTTTTCTATTCTTAGCTTAGCCAGCCTCCTGAGATGAAACCTTTTCTTCTATTCTTTTAGTATAGTTTAATGTAACATATATTATAAAATAATCAATCAAGCCTTCTGAAACATGGAGTCAGATGCTTATCTCTTCCCTCATCCTAAGACCCCTGTAGACACTGTCACAATGCTGTTTGGGTTTTTGCCTTTTTTTCCTTTATTTTCTCTGTATCCTTCACACAGATTTGTAACTCTGTCACCTGTTGCACTGGTGACTTGTTTTCCCAGCACTTCTCCATGGCCTTTCCTGAGGCAGAAAGACAAAAAAATTCCAGAGCTCCAAGCCCCAGGGGTACAAGGCTGGGAACCAAGGCTGAGAACAACTCTTGGTGATCCCTGGCATGGACAGTGCCCAGCCAGTTCCAAGGGGGCTCCAGAGAAGGGGCTTGACCTGTGGGGGAATAGCATCACCTCTTCCCCTCCTAACTGGGGCTTTTTATCAATTATCTCGTTTCCTGAAACCTACAAATGTACTCACTCCTGAACATCTTTTGCAGACATCTTTCCATAACTGCCCCTGAAGGCCTTCAATAAAGATTCCCCTTTTCCATTACCTCCTTACTAAAAATCATCTCCACTTTCATTTCCAGGTTGGAAAAAGGCAACAAATCCACTGATGTGGCCCAGGAGCAGCACAGCCCTGCCCTGCAGCTCTGTTCCTCCCACATCCCCAGGGTCTGGCTGCCCTGCTTTCCATTAGCACAGCAGTGAGGTTCTGCTCTGTCCAACATCACCACGTGTCTGGGAGGTGAGTTTCAAAGTTATCCGCAGACAATTCTCTAAAAATGATACTTTTCCCCCCTCTGCACAGTTTTACACATTTTCTGAAATTGGATTTCCCTTCTCATTTTCTTACTAGCTGTTCAAAGGCCTGTTTTGAGTTAACACCTCAGTCGCTAGGATGTGTTTGAAAGTAAATGTTCCATAAAAATGTAGGAAGGAAAAAATTATTAACCTGCCATAACAAGTGAATTGTCCTGGATCTGGGGGTTGTATTGTAGCCATTACATTATATGAGAGAACAGTCTTAGCTGTGGGGAAAAGGCACAGACATCTGCAGCCTCATGCAAGGAACAGAATTAAACACAAAGGGAACATAGAGAAACTGGTAAAAATTATGCTGTTGGATGGCTCAGTGAAACCAAATGTTGCATAACACGTTTTTGTTTTTTTTTGTTTTTGCAGTGCTTCAGCATTCAAATTAATTAAAGAATCTTCCAGAATGAGGTGCAATGTTGCTTTGGAAGTACATTGCTTTAGCGAGCTGAAATGGGCAACTCAGCATCCTTCTGTAAAACCAGTCTGTAGCTTGTACCAATTAGAGCTGCTATGCTGTAAATGAATTTTTTTTAAGATCCTTCTTTCAGAAAGGCTTTTTTAAATCACAGACTCGTTAATGCTTTTGCAGGCAGTTCTAGTAGCACACCACTGAAGCACATTTCAGTTGGTTATCAGAGGTTAATAAAGAGATGATGAAATTTCACACTGATTTTCTTTTTCAATTCACAGTGGAGAGGAGCTCTCTTGTTTTAGTCCTGCCATCAAAAGAAAAAGGATTAAAGCCAGCACACAGCATCATTTCTGTTGCTGTTACAAACATCCATTTCATGGGAGACAGAGCTAAAGATTGGGCTCCAAGCTCAAAGGTGTGTTGGTTTCTAAGAATTAGAAATTATGTATATTTAGATAATGTAGACATAATTGTAATTAAGAAAATAACAAGAAAACAGGTCTAGTTGCAGCAGCCATTTGGAACCTCTTTAGGACAGACAATAAAGCCAGAAGAAGAGGAACACCTCCCTTCAATTTTACCTGACCTGTGATCAGCACGGCGTCATCTCCCCTCGATTTGGCCCAATGAGAAAAACAATTTCCAAAGTAAAATGAGAAAAACAATTTACAAATTCAAATGAGAAAAATAATTTACAAATTAAACAGCCTTCACCGTTTTCTTTGCTGATTTAGATCCTTCAATTTCCTGAAATAAGAACATTTCCCATCAGCTGAACATCAGCTGCTAGGGCCTTGTGTTGTCCTTTCCCCACTCGAGGTGGGGCATGTGCAGGGGAAAATGTGATGGACAAGGGCTGCAGTTGAGGTCTGGATCACAGATGGCTGCTTGCCTCAGGTAAATGCAATTTCCCAGTAAAGAGAGGCTTCATCCCATAAAAAACCAAGAGGAAAAGGGATGTTCATAAGCGTTCCAGCATGATTCATCCAAGCTCTGTTAAGTGACTACCCACAAATGCTGTGCAAGGAAGCAGAAAAGGAAGGTCTGAAATATGCCCAGAGGGATCTGTGAGCATGAAGGATGTGCGCTGCCTTGGAACTAAGGGAATTTTTGATTGCTTAAATGCCGCTTTTTTCCCTTTTTTAAATTTTTTTTTTTTATGACGTGTAAAGTATTTTACAGCACATTCTTGGTGGTAACTCTGTTGGTTTTTTTTTTTTGCATTTAGGACATTAAGGACAGATTAGAAACTCTCAAAGGTGATGTGGTGGCCACCACTGAGCCTGGAGTTTCTCTTGGTCTTCAAACCACCGTGGTACTGCCAAAGCTGAGCTGAAAGACCAAATTATGGATTTTAGAGAGCACTGTTGGGTTTTCATTGATAGAAAGGAGATTTCACGTGGCATTTAGGATGCTTTTAATACATTTCTCCCCAGCAATAGTGTGTACTCCATGCAAGGCCTCTTTCAAGGAGATCTCTACCTGCAGGAGCAGGGACTCTGCTTAGCTTTGACTTTTTTTTGGTTTTAATGAATTTTTACATTGTTTTTATTCATTGCTTAAATAATTCTTTGCTAAAACACTGTCCTCGTCCATTTCTGATGATTTCAGTAGAATTACGGTTCCATACAATCCTGTATTTCTTTTTTACTGCTCTGGATCTGCTACCTGAAAGACATTAACTAATTCTTCATCTGCTGGAAGCTCATTAGCATGAAAAATACAACAACAAGAAACCTTGCCATGGTGTCACAGAGGAATTCAGCTTCTGATTGCTTCTGAGTAGTTTCAAGCACTTCTGTGTTTCCAGGATAAGGGAAGTAAGAACTGGCTCCTCAGCACCTCTCTCAGACCTTTTGTGTGGAATCCTTCCCTATCTCCACTTGATGATTTGAAGATGAGATCTGGTATAAAAATTTGGAATATTTTACATTAATTCTACAGCTTGCAATAGTGCATAAAGCAAATCTCATCTCAAGCAAAGGTCTTTAGGTTGCGCTTCTGAGAAATGGCATCACAAAAAGCGGAGCTCTGAGTCTTCCTGACCAAAGGAATTATTTCATCTTTTTTTGCCTCTCAATGCCTCTCACTCTTAGTGTGCCATGCAGGAGTGATGTTACACACCTCTCAGCCCAGCAGCTGCTCCATCTCCTCTGAGTGAATTTATTTCAGTTCATTCTTAAGGAATTTGGTTGTGACTGTTCCAAGGGTGCTCCAGCCCTGTCACACTTTGTGTTTATGCAGAAAGATGAGTTCCTCTCTTTGTGTCACTGTCAATGCTGTCCTGGCCACCCCAAACATGGAAATATGAAGAGTTTAGGACTTGGAGAACTCTGTGCTCTGTTCAGGACTCAGAGCCAGCACAGGCTCACTCCTTCTGAGCTGTAATTTCATTTGATCACCAGCTATGGAGTTTGTGAGTTTCCTGAACGCCATCCCAGGCTCCCAGCACTGGTGTGCAATGCTCCACAAGGCCATGGAATAATCCTTCTCAGGGCTGATGTGCCAGGCTGGACAATCAAAGCAAGCAGGACTTTGTGAACCATCCCCTTGTAATCTCTGCTGTGCACACACCAGCCTTAACAGGATTCCACTTCCATCAGAAAAATTCCGCTTTCCTGCATTGCTTGGGCAACAATTCAGAGAGCATCCCTACCATCCCGAGCAGAGAATGAGTTACATAAACTTCAGGGAGTATTTGCTGTTTGTATTCCGCAGCCATCACTCTCAGAGCTGCACTTGTTAGGTTTCTTTTTGCTAGTTTTAACAGGTACAGTTGTTAAAATTTTTCATTGAAAGTCCTGCCTGAACCCCCCTCATGCAACACTTTTGAAAACAGAACTCAACCCATGGAATCCATAAGGGCACCACGGAGCTGCTGTTTTTCTAATGAATCAGAATGTCAAATCTTCAGGGGCAGAAAATGAGCACAAAATGTCTTGAAAGCAGAGGCCGTGTGGGTGAAATATAAAATAATTTATTTATGTGTGAATATGCACCATGTTGGGCTGGTGTTGTAATCCCAGAGTTACAGCACAAATATATGAGGAAAAACTGAAGTGTATGGCCAAGCTGTACTGTATGTTACACGTAAAAATGTCTAAAAATTCACTTTTTAGGAACATCTTACCCGTGTTTTGTCCATTTGCTCTCTTATCACTGTCCAGTGTCATTTATCTTCATTCACTGAAATTGCCTGAGCACCAGGACATTGCTCATCCCTATCTTTTTGGCAATCTCTGACAATGTTCATTATTGTCTGCCTTTCATCGTGTCACCACTTGGAGCTGACATTGTTTATCTTTGCTCACCCTGCCTTTATCTGGTGATTGTTGGGTAAAATCATCACTCTTGGGTCACTCCTGCCCCTTTGGCCATCACCATCTGACAGAGTTCACTTCTGCTGGGTCAGCTGCCATCAGTCAGCGCTGAAAGGAGTAAGAAAATATTTCTTGGATGTTCCAGAAATTTAAATGGGAAGCTCAGACTTGCCAAAGTGCTCATTGTTCTGTCCCAAAGAGAAAAGCTGAGCTAAGGTTTGAGGTTTCAAAGAGCTCATTAATTTGTTAATTGGGGACTGTGGAAAAACCAAATCAAACCAAAAACCCCCTGTACCATATATGAAACAAACTCAGGGATGTGTTTTCTCCTCACTGGGCTTTCAATGTATTTATTGTGCAATTTTTGTGATGTGACTGCATCTCTTAGTGGGATCTTATTTTAAAAAGTCAAGTTTGTTCCTCAAGAATCTACAGTCTAGAAAGTAATTTTGTTTACTTCTAAGCCTCAGCATTCCTTTTGTCTTGTTGTTTCAAGTTCTTTTGTTAGCTGCTTTGGTTTTCCCACCTTAAAGATTGAATGTTGCTAATACCTTGGAAAAAGCCTTGATTTAGGAGTGCTCAGACAGGGTTTTATGTCTTCAAAGTGCTTTGGAATTGCTTTGTCTTGGTTGCAGTGATGGCTGCTGTCAGATGAGAAAGACCTGGAGGTTGATACATTCGAGAAACGTCCTTGTTTTGTTATATAAGTAAAAATTATATATAGCTGCTCATATGGAGCTTAAACAAATTGCATATGCAAGGGGAAAACACCTGCTGCCAGTCTTCCTTGGAAAAGATTCCGAGCCCAAACCCAAGCCAGAGCCCTGGCATATTTAACTACAACCAAAAAAGTGCTGAATGTGGGTAAATCCACCGTGTGAGGGTTGAGCTGTGCCTTGGCAAGGTGACAACGGCGCCGTCGTTAAAAACCCCACGATTTAAACACGGGAAACTGAAAGTTCCTGGTCGGCATCCAGCTCCCCCTCTCAGAATTGTCAGAGAAGTGCGAAGGGAAGAAGAGGCTCCAAAATCCTGGAGCTCCAAATTGTGGAACAAAGCCTGGCTGACCTCCATTTCTTGGGGGCTGTTCCGAAGACGAGGCCGATGACAAGTCACAAAGCCGGAGCTGAGCTCTGCTGACAGCTTGGTGTGCTTGAAACCGTGGCAAACAGTGTCAGCAACTTCATCTCTGCTGCTCTGGGATGGAAAACAGCTCCTCTCGTGCTTGGTGTGGGATAAAACAGAGCACAAAGTCAGCCATTGTTGAGGAGCCATTGAGTGCCACACTTCTAAAAGGTGACGTGTGACAATTTGAGCGTTGTTATTATTTCTTTGAACGTTATTTAGCATTATTAAAATAATGCAAATATCACGACTTGAGCTGCCTTGACAGTTTTTGGTGTGATGTTTTTTATGTAGCATCTCAGAAATATAGGCCAAAATTTCATCTCCAGAAATAAAAGAGCTTTTGGGGGAGATTTGTGGATGCTTTATACTTTCTACAGACTTTGTATTCTTTACATGCTATTCTAAATATAGCTAAGCAGACTTGGAAGAGGGGGAAATGATGACTAGACTTGATTCTTTCAAATATCAGATGCCTTTTCTTATCTAGTTAGATACTGTTCATATTGTTGATTTTTTTCTGTAACCAGCTCTGAACAGTTGGTAGACAATTTGGAGTGTTAGAGATACCACAAATATTTATTTTCTTAAGAGAAAAAAATAATTGTAAAGATCTGCATCTACAAATGCGCATACAAATATATAACCAGCTTCTAGTTTAATTGAAGAAAACAAGTTCTTTATTGAAAGTAGGAATGAATATTCTGTAATATAAATTCTTTTATTTAACTCTTGTTTGTGTTTGAACAGCGATTTTAGAGACTGAATCCAAATTCATGCGAGTGGTGAAAAATGAATCAATTTGCTTCATAAATGCACACTTAAAGGTAGGCATCATATCTCTTGAGCCATTCTGTCATTTTTTAGAAGAATTGAAGCCCCTGACTTTGCTGAATGATGCAGACACTACTCCTGACTGTGCTGGTGCAACATTAGCTAAATCATAATTTTAATTCCTGAAATTTAATTGTATTTTTACATAGTAATGAATATATTGTCATGTTCCTTAACTGCATTTTTACACAGTAATGAATATATGTCATGTTCTGCAAGCAGCAACATAGAAAATATAGAAGCAGCAGTATAGAAAGTATAAGGAAAAAAATATTTAAATGTCAGGAAATGATCTTGAAGTTTAACAGAATTTTGTGGAATCTCTTTGGAGAGCATTAATCAGTAAGTTGGTCCTTGTGACAGATGCAGTCATATGAGATAAAAAAAAAAAGATTGCCTTGGATGATATTTTATGTCCTTTGCACCATAACGTGCACTAAAGGTTACTGAATAGCAAATACCTCAATATCCAAAGTACAGTTTCAGGAACCCTGGGCTTGTCCCGGAGGAAACTTCATACTTTTATGATCTCATTCAGTCCCCACCTCACTTAGAAAACTTCTCTTTAGCACAGATTCAGTTCACAGCTGCAAATGGCTGGAGATTTTCTGAAGTGCAGGACGAGCTTGTCTGGGTGTCCTGATCCTAAAGATCTTTACAGGGGAGGATGTTTGGAGGAGAGGCCCCCATTGGGAGTTGGGATATCTGTGTGTGTGTGCCCACCTGCATGGCCATGGCCACCTGTTCTTTAAAATATCATATTTTGGCCACCAGTTTCTCTGAAAAGTCTGGATTGCCTGAGCCCTGCCACCGTGTCCCCTTGTGCCACCTGATGTCACTTGGTGGGCCTTGGAGGTCCCCATGAAATCAGGTGCAGCTCCTACAGGAGTGTGTTTCCCCCTCAATACTTGTGGTCAACGTATTCCACTGCACCCCAGCAATATTTTATATTATTTTCTCTGTGTTTTCACGTCCTACGAGAGCTTTTGTGTCACTACAGCTCAGGACTTTTGTCCCTGGGTTGCGCCAGCTCTGGTGTGTCCTGGGAGGGAGGTGCAGGGGTGGTTGGCACCTCAGGTGGTGCTCACGGCCTCTCAGGGCAGGGGGAGGCAGGGCTCACTTACAGGACACCCAAAGCAGGTCAGGGTGCTGCTTCTGCTTTGTGCCACCTCAGCTCTTCCCTCTCTGCTGTACTTCACGTTCCTTGAAAAAACATCTCCATGTGTGACCTGCAGCAGCTGTTGGAAGGATCCTCTTCTCCACTTGGATGAAGTTCACTTCAATTTTTTCAGAGTGGAAGTCGCTGATGTTCACATAGCACCTTTTATTTTTTAATTTGCTGATTTATGGGTGCTGAGTGCCCCAACAGGCCCTGAATTCTCCTTTCCAGTGGTGGCTTCTGCTGACAATCCCATGGTCCTGCCTGTGAAGGGCAGGGTACAAAACATAACCTAAAATAACATAAGAGGACAACACCAACCTTATTTCTACAGCTTGGAGCCTCTGAATTTATTTCAGACATTTATTTATTTCAGGATTTATTTATTTCACCACCATTCACACCTGGGCTGGTGGAAGGTGACCATGGCAGGGGATGGAATGAGATGATTTTAAAGCCCTCTCCAACCCAAACCATTCCATGATTTTGCAGTGTTAAGAGTATAAGATGTCCCTTAATACAAATTATAATTTTTGTTCCACGTACTTCTGCTGACACTGATATGTCACTGAAGTGAGAGACTTGTACCTGATAGTGAAATAAGATTGATTCTTCCCCTGCTGTCTGTAAATTAATATTTGATCCCAAACCTGGTAGAGTCAGTGATGACTTTTCTCTTGTTTTGCTTTGCCTGGAATTACACCCAGTTAAAAAAAAAGCCTTTAATTTATGCTAAAAACATATTAAATGCTAAGTTTTGAAAAGCACAGGTGATAGCAGAGAAAAAAATTGTAGCAGTATGTAAACAAATTAGAGCAGTTTTTCCATTATTTCCTCCAACTCTGTTTTGTTGGAATAATTCCTTACCATCTGGTTATTGTGAATAACATTTTCCCCTTTTTTCCCCTCTTTTCCTTACTACTCCAGCCTCTGCATGGCTATGGGATATTGTTGCCATAGTGAATGTTGTCTGACATCAAGGGGCTGGCAGCCAGGAGGAGCTATGAAACTAAATGATGTTCTGTTCAGATCATTCATCACAACAATTATTAGCAGGGAAACGTGATGGGATGTGCTGAAATTCTGCTCCTGAAGTGAAAATAACTCTGTCCCTTTGTTTTAAGCTAAAAACCATTTTGTGGTATAGGTGTGTGTATATGTATGTAATGAAGAAAAGCAGATTTTTTTTTAATATTTCTTTGGCTGCACTCTCAGGATCCTTTCCTCATGCTGTCACACTGCTCCAGTTAAAGTGGGCAAGAGAGGCTCTAATTAGCAGACAGCACCAGGCCACTTGTGGCAATTGATATTTATTAGCAGGAGACACAGAGAAGGCTTTCATCCCTCTGGGGACCCAGTCCAGCTCTTATCTAGGAAAACTGACTGAAAAAGTGGTGCTGAATTTTGAATCCCTTACCTGGACTGTCCAGCTACCTGTGAGTTTCATATTGAAGCCCAGGAAGAATTTAATTTTTGTTTTTCTCCTGAAGGCCAAGACTGATTCTGAAGGACTGAAAAGGGATAAACTATTCCTTAAAAATTCATCTCATGAAGGGATAGATAGGGAGGCATTCCAGGATCTCAGGCTCTTTTCTGGAAGGGGGAAATCTCATCATTTTCATTCAACATTGCAGCTTACTGTATTTCCCATTTATTCCTGTCTTTAGGAAGGTTATAGGCAGCTATTTCTGTAAAGAAACCTGATTCCAGCCCCACTTCTCATCTTCTGTGATTATTCAGTACATAAAAGAAATCAGCAGGTATGGTTTGCACCAGTATTAGTCATTTAGGCAGAAGGAACACAAAGAATGCAGGAAGAAAACAGAAAAAATGAGTTATTTTCCTTCTGCCTTCCCTCAAAATAATAGACTTGCAACCTTCACAGCCTTTGAAGTTTATATTTTATGATGTTCCTGCAGCTAATTCACTGGAACATTATGCAGATCCCACGATTACAAATGTTGGTAGGGCTCCACTCTCTCCTTGAGTTACTGATGAGTTGTTAATTTTTGGGTAAAGTGGAAATATTAACCTGAGATGTTGACAGATCCTGGTCCTCAGTTTGCCTGTGCATACAGCAAAATCTCCTCAGGTTGTGTTTGATCAGTTCCCATTCGCGCCTCGAAACAATCAATATCACACTGTGTTTAAAATCATCTTTTAAGGGACACAGAGTATTCAGGTGGAAAAAAAAATATCTCTAGAGACCAGCGTGAAACTAATAAGATTTGCTAATAGCTTTTGCTTTCATAATCTGCAGGGAAGGCAAAGAGTAGGTTCTGAATAGCTGGATTCTTAATTGGATATTGATCTAAACAAATATTCTCTTTCTAAGTAGCTGTTAAAATCAGTTACTGCTATTTGGGAGGACACATTATATTTATCCTGATTTCTGCACAAGTGCTGCTGCTGTTCTGAGTTGTATAAAGATGCATTAGCAGAGCACTTTTAATAGACCTATTAAATTCACTTTGCTTTGATTTACCCAGTGCTTGAGTGGAGGCTGAGTATTGTATACAGCTGCAGGAAGACTAGCACTGAAAATAATGTAATTATCACTATTTCTGCTACTATTTATTTGGTTAATTTGCAGGGAGATGCACTTTATGGAGCATTTGTGCTGTATCTACTTTTAACATGCCTTATATGTGGCTTAATGCTATTTAACACCCACTTTTGGTAAAAGATCCTGCTTTCAGTGTGATTTTCTGGGTTGGATTTTATTTGCTCACTATCCTGGTTTTTTCCCTCTTGAAGTGAGACAACACAGCATTATTCCAGAAGTTGTAGCTCATTCTTTTTCCAGACAGACTCTATTCAAGTTAAAATGGTGTAACCATACAGGCAGAGCTGAGAAAAGCAGGCAGAATAGACCAGTGGCCTTTAATTTTTCACTTTGCCAAGTTTCTTCACATTTAAAGCAACAAAACCCCCCAAAACCCCAACCCAAACCTGCAAAACCATTGAGTTAAATCAATTATTTACTATAAATTTAAAGGAATATTATGATAAATGCAAATATTTGTGGATTTACCTGTGGCTCTCTACAGTGTAAATCAAGGTGGTGAATTTCAAAACAAACCAAATTAATAATTTAGAGGATTGGAATTAATTCTTATTCTGCCCTATTCACACCTGATTTCATTTTTCTCTAAAAATGGTTAGAATAGAAATATGGAATGGGAGATAAAAGAGCATAGGAGGGCAATGGGTGCAGTTATATCTCTTTGAAGCAAATTTTTAGATTCCTTTCCTTGCAGTTACACCATTATAAAACTCTTTTAAAAATGTGGCTCAGCCCCCAAACAGTATTTTTATTATTTTTTAAAGGTATTAAAATGGATAGCTTGATTTTACTTAGAAAATTACTCAAATTAATACTGATTGTATCAGTTAAGGAAACTGAGAACTGGCTGCCCCCTGAGCTTCAAACTCTGGAGCTATTGACCCCAGATTTATTTGGCAATAACAGATTTGGCTGCTATGGCTGAAAAATTGCCCAAAGAAAGCAAAAGTTTTGGCTAAACTTGGAAATATTCAAGATCTTCTGAATGTTCTTCTCTAAAATCTGTTTTTATTTAGCTTGAAGCAACTTAATCATGTTTGAATCTCTAACTTTTCTATGGTATTTTGAGGTCTGCCAGTGGGTTTGAAAGTGGCTGGGGGTTAGGAGGAGTCACAGTTGCCAGCATGGAATGAGACTGGATAAATCAGCTCCCACAAGGAGAGCCAAAAAATGAAATATTGTGATTTTGTCCTGTGCCATCCCCAGCATGGTGAGAACAGACAGGGCCTGGCGTGGGGTGGCTCCTGCCAAATGCTGAGGGCAGAGAAGGATAAAATCATCTCTGTTAGGAGGAAAACTCCCAGAGCTGACCACACCAGGGAATTCCAGAGAGAATTTTTGGAGAAACCTTTAGTGGATAAAGCTCCTGGTGTGGAAGAGGTGGCTTGGGATGGGAGATGCTCAAAGCAATCCTGTTTAAATTGTTGGTGTCCAGCTGCAGGACAACAATCCCACCCTGCATAAATCATCCTGTAGAAATCATCCTGCAGGAATCCCACCCTACAGAAATCCCACCCTGCAGGAATCCCACCCTGCATAAATCACACCCTGCAGGAACCATATCCTGCAGAAATTATCCTCCAGGGGTCCCATCCTTCAGGAATCCCATCCTGCAAGAATCCCACCCTGCAGAAATACCATGTTGCAGGAATCATGTCCTGCAGAACTCCCATCCTACAGAAATCATCCTGCAGGAATCATCCTGCAGGAATCACACCCTGCAGGAATCCTGCTCTGCAGAACTCCCATCCCACAGAAATCACACTCTACAGAAATCCCATCCTGCAAAAATCATCCTGTAGAAATAATCCTGCAGGAATCATCCTTCAGGAATCATCCTCCAGAAATCCCATCCTGCAGGAATCCCACCCTGCAGAAATCCTGTCCTTCAGAAATCCCATCCTACACAAATCCCATCCTACACAAACCCCACCCTGCAGAAATCATCCTGTAGAAATTATCCTGCAGGAATCATCCTGCAGAACCCCCACCCTGCAGGAATCCACCCTGCAGGAATCCCACCCTTCCTCCCGCCAGCAGCACCTGGGACAGCTCCTGCCCTGTTCCATCCCCATCTCCAGGAAAAGCTGGCAATGTGCCCCCATCTCCCACTCTGAGCAGGCATTTTTGGCTTCTGGTGCCATCCCAGTTTGGCAGGAGGCAAAATCCAATGGATCTTCACAAAGGCAGCATCAAACCAGTGCAGCTGCTTTAAAACATCTCAGTGATTTTCTGCTGTGCTCAGATTTTAGAGCAAATACGCTGAAAACATGGGAGGAGGACAGAGCTGTGTTTTAAGGTTGTTGTGGGTTGGTTTTGGCTTTTTTTCTGCAATATATTATTCTGTTTGTGACTAAGATGAAGAAATAACTTTGTCTCTTTTCCAGCAATGCTATTCTGTGGGGATTTTTTGTTCTAATCACAGATTTTTTACATGATATTTATATTTAGCCTAAAATATTGAGACTTGAACAGACTGTACAGCCTTCAGAACTGTGTCTATATCTGTCTTATTTATTTGTCCTTTGAACAAATGTTTTCATAAAAAAACACCACACTTGAAAATACCAGCAGTGACAGTGACTGGGATTAGACTGACAGGTTTGAAAAGACCTGTAGAGATCATTTGTTCGGTCTTCCCATTTTCTGCATAATTATATTTTTCTGTGTGGTTTCCTTTTTTTTTCCTTTTATCCAAACTATTTCTTGAGGAAACTTTCCATATTTTTTTCCTTTTTTTATTTTACTATTTAAAAATGCTTTAAACTTTTTTATTTACTATTTTTTACTATTTTAAAATATCGCCACATATTTTACTCTTTAGATTTTTTTTAAAGCATTCCCATA
Organism: Ammospiza caudacuta; assembly: GCF_027887145.1. Taxonomy (NCBI): domain Eukaryota; kingdom Metazoa; phylum Chordata; class Aves; order Passeriformes; family Passerellidae; genus Ammospiza; species Ammospiza caudacuta. The sequence continues at coordinate 24,904,591 of NC_080603.1, forward strand.
TTTTTTACTATTATGCCATCTCTACTGGGTCTCCTCCAACCAACAACTGCAACTGGAGAGTCTTTGTAAATCACAAACACTGATTTAAATAGCAATGTTTTAGTCATTTTCCTTATATTTATGTGGGTAGAACTGGGTGGGTTTTAAGGTCCTTTTCCAACCCAAACCTTTCCATGATTCCCTGTCTTCAGGTACAGAAAATATCAACCCTACCTGATAAAATTTTGAAATTTTAGAGAGAACAACTAAAATTCAGGTAAGGTGAAAGTTTAAAAAAGAGTACTTGCTCATTTAGGCATTTAAGTTTTTTCCAAGCCTACTTCTTAGCTGTTCTAAGCCATTATTTGACTGAATGTCTCTGTCACAAATAAATAATTTCACTCAAACACCATTGCCCAGCACCCTCAGGTCTTGCTGCCATTATTTAAACGACCCTGGCCAAGGCATCAGCGCTGATTTTTGTGACTAATTTTTGATTTCATCATCGAAACTGTCATCATAACTCAACAAGACCTTGAGGCACAGCTCATTTCCAGTTAAAAGGCAAATAAAAATTAGAAAGATCTTGTAACTTTGGAGAGGAATTAATTTTTAAAAGTCAGTTTGAGGTAGCGCAGAGGGGAATGCTGAGCTGGAGGATTGTGTCTCTGCAGAGCTGGATCAGGGCACCCAAGGGATTCCCATGCTTCTGTTTAATAATGAAAAATGTTCCTCAAGGGAAGGGACTGTGCTCTCCAAACATCTGCACATGGTTTGGTGATCTTCATGATTGGATGGCCACAATTGCTGGATCTGGGAGCACAAGCAAACAGAAAACACAACACAACCCCCTGCCCCTTCTCTGTCTGTACTCACTGCTGGAACTGAAGTGCTTGAGACAAAGGAAGTCGTAAAGAAAGAGGAAATGTAGCTCAGGAGAAAACTCAGGCATGGACCACAAGTTTAGAAGGGGATTCTCACAAGATTAAATTGATTTTTTGGTCTTCTTCTTCAAATTATGGAAGCATTCCGGGAAATAACCACATCAAAATGGTGTTAAACCATGGCTTCTATGGGTTTCCTTTGGAAACATTCCTGGAAATAACCACATCAAAATGGTGCTAAACCATGGCTTCTCTGGGTTTCCTTTGGAAAATATCTTGGCTACAGGGTGGAGGTGTTTTCTTGGGTTTGTTTAATCCTGCCCCTATATAACTATGTCACATTTGGGCAATTAAATTTCAGACACAGCTGCTGTGGTCTGTTCTCAAATGTACCCAAAGCTGGAGAAGCTCAAAACTTTTTTCTTCCTTTTTTTCTCTCTAGCACACTCTGCAATTTTACAAACGGCACCTTGGAGTGAATATGGTAATCTCAGCCTTCGGGATGGTGAGTAATGTGCCGAACAGCAGAGGCACGAGATAAATCTGTTCATAAATCAGCAGAAATTTACTGAAGTGGGTATAAATCCCAGCGAGATCTAGCAAATATTGTGTGTTATCAGGAAGGCAGGTTAGATTAAATTCTCAAGTGCACTCCCTCAGCAGCCTCATCAGTGCCAAAGGTCGGACAAGGAATTGCAGTGGCGAGCTTTAAAGCAGAATTCAGTTGTGAATTCTCAAGTTTTTTGCTTATAATGTTAAGAATTGTAAATAATCAACAGTGACAAGCAATTAAACAACTTCATACTCTTAGCCATATTTATATCTCAAGGAATTATTAATTGCTTGATAATAATTTGGGCTAAAAATACCAGGGTTTTGTTTAGAAATGACAAAACCACTGAAGTGGAAATAAAGATGAGAAACATGACAGAATTTAGCATTTATTAACATGGTGATTTAGACAAGAAATTTATAATTTTGGAAAAGGCTCTGAATGAAACATAACCATTACTTACTGGAACATTTTTTAAAAACACAGAAAATATAGAGATTTCTTTAGCTCCATGGCATGGATCTGGTGTAACCAATCAATAACTGCTTGAAGAGATAACTTGAATTTTCCAAGCTTCTCCATAGGTGAAAAAAGTCAAGTGAAAGAGCTTTTGTACTCTTACATTATGAGACATTTTGTCTTGTTTACCCCAGAGTTGAGGGAACTTCTGATCTGATAATTTTCCAAATGTCCAAAATAATCCTGTGGGATGAGAAGGAAAGCATAGCAAACACCACATAAGCCAGCAATTTATTAAAGAGCTGCTCCTTCCTGTTTTTATTTTACAGATTACAGTTCCCTCCAGTTCTTTCACAAAGAGCCCATCAGAAAAGAGCAATATGCACCGGTTTTTGGGACAGTTTAGCCTGAAAATTCCTTTCTTTCCAAAGAGAGACTGACCCTGGCTAGCCTGTGGTTAATGAAGCCATAATGGCAATTGTTGTTCTTGTTATGTTTGTTAAATGAGGCTGGTCTCATTCTTAGGAAAGTGGAAAATGTGAATTTCCTTGTATAAAAAGGAGTAGCTGAGCATATCCAACCCGTCTAGGAGAAATCAGAATTCTGTCTCCATTATCTGTTGTTTCACATCATTTAGAGAAGCTCAGACTGGTCCATGACCAATCCTGCGTTTTGCAGGGACTCAGTGCAGACCTGGTTGAAAGAAATTCTTGTGCCAGACAAAAGAGCAGGCTCTGTGCATTGTCAGAAAAATGTCACTTCAGGCAAGTTTGGGTATTTCTGGAAAATCCCTCTCTTTTTCCTGTCATGTTTGGTGACCCCTGTCACAAGAGATTGGTGACTACAATATAATTATGAAGATTCAATGGCAGCATGTACAAACCCATTGTCTACAGAAGCCCTTCAGAACCATTTTGTTCCTCATGTTATTGCTCGTTATTCTCATTTCTTCACATTTTCCGGTGAGTAATTTGAATTACCACTCTCTGTTCAAAAAGACCTTTATTTTTTCACCTCCTTTTCCCAATTTTCTCAACAGATAATTATAAATAAATAGAACTCTTGCCTCAGTCTTCTACGCTGAAGTATTTCCTGATCACCCCAAGGTTGTTGGGATCTGTGTTTTAGGTTTCCTAACCTAATGGAGGACTTTGATCTTCATCTCTTTCAAGTGACATTTGGGCTGCCCCACCTGCAAAAAACCTGATGACATCACAAGCTGCTGTAGGAAACCACTGGTCTTGAGGTAATTATATTTACTTTGGTTTTCTCCTCTTCATCCATGCTTATTTTAACGTTAGTTGAAAGACATTCGTGAACTTAATTTTTCTTTCTCTACTTGGGATGCTCAGGTTCTCTGGAGCAAAACCAAATCAGATCCAGCCTTCTTGAAAAACACTGAACACACCTTTTCCTTGTGCTCCCCATCCTGATCAGCAGGAGGAAAAACTGCTCTTTAGTAGAATTAATGGAATATAGTCCAAGATTTTTACTCCCAATTTTAGTTCTAAACCAGATGCTTGGGGCTGAAGTTCAAAACTCATTTATATCTCAGTGTTTTAGGTACTTTGGTTCAGAGCATATAAATAATTTGCATTAACTTTAAAAATTATAACACTGAAGTAGAATTGGAAGCCGTCTATGATGACAACTGTGTTTTGAAAGAGGAATTTAAAAAATAAACTTCTAAAGCTCTTCTTTCTGTAAATACCCAACATGAAGTCAGATGAAGAATTAAGGGGTGCTCTGAACAAAAGAATTAATTGATGCTGCCATGAAATTTTAGTGTGTATTATTCACATTTTTTATTTCACGTTTTCAATTTATTTGTTATTCTGCTAAGTTGTGATTATTAAAATTCTTCTAAAGCTTTTTAAAGCTTAAATGCATCTCTGAATTTTATAGAAAGGCTTTGTGGCAAATCCTGAGTTCGTTGCTTACTATACCAGTATTAGGCTGGGGCAGACTCTTGGTTGTCTCATTTCACAAAATAATGCAAACTAAATATTCATATCATCGAGAGCTGTCTGTGGGAAATCTTGCCATATTAAATGTGCTTTTTGGTTTAATTCCTTCTAGTGTTGCATTAAAATTCATGAAGATCTATGTAAACAGAAAGTTTCCTTTCATCATTCATTAAAAATAACAAAATGCACCCAAACAGCTGAAATTCTAACATCACATGGAAATTTTTAATGCATATATCCACATAATTACAGATACGTTCCAAGAGTGGTTTTGGGTAGGATCTATTCAGAAATATGTTTGCTTTTAATAAATTCATTTGAATACTGAAGTGCAGTGAAACAAAGTGCCCAGTAAAGACAAATGAGAGGATAAATTATATAATGAAGTGAGCTTGACAGCTTAATTAATGAACAGGTTTTCTTTACATGAGTTAAGCCTTCCATGCTCCGTCTTGAGCCGCTTGAAAAAGTTTTCCTGGCAGGCTCCAATGCTGATTCCTTCTGCCCTTGATGAGAGACACATAATGCAATTTATTCTGGTCCCAAACTTCATCCAGGACATGAGTTTGCCAAACAAACAGAGTTCCTACAAATAACTCCTGGCTGACATTTGCTTTAGGAGCACACACAACAAAGGCAGGAGGATTAAAATGCCACCAGCAGGAGCCTGAAGAGTGTTTTCTCTCCAAGGGTTTGTGGGAGGTGCAGATTCTGTTGTAGCTGCTGTCGTTGGCACTGGATGCTGCTGTCTCCAAGGGTTTGCGGGGCTGGAGCTCCTTGGTGAGCTCGTGTGAATTTTACTGAGATGTCAGAGTGGATGAGCATCAATAAACCCTGTCTGGATGCTCCCGCCCAGGGAAAAGGAAGGGAGAACCCAGGTGCGAAATCTAATTTGACTTTTGAGGGAAGCTTGTACTTCGAATTTTATCTTTCAAGCGCTCTAACCTATTCCTGCTCTGACAGGGCGGTGTGGAACTTCATGCAGCAAGCAGGAGTCATTTGGGGAGCTGTGACCAGATGGAAAAAGTCACATGAGAAAGAGAAAAGTTCTGTATTTCTCTTATGGCCCAGGCAGCATCACATTGCCTTTAATAACAGCCAACAGCAGGGAGTGTAGGAAGAGATGGTCTGACCAACAGAGTGGGGATTTTATCTGACCCTAAGGGAACATGAGGGAGTGTTGAGTGCTTTTTGAAGATCCCATCCCTTAGGAGTCGAGGTTGGCCTTAGCAGGATGAGTTAATGGTTGTATTTAACTTCTCTCTCTGCTGCTAAATTAGGCTTTTCCCCAAAACTCCAGTTATAGTGCCAATTTCCTCTGAATCCAGGCCAGAATTCGAATTTATAAATAAAAATAATGAGGTGTAACTGGTATTTAAGGCTCCTCTAAGGAAGCATTTCATAGCTCAGTATGTCAGAAACACGTTTTACAAATTCTTAGAATTTTCCACAGCCCAGAGCACACCACTAAACTGATTTCAGGATAATTCTGAAGTTAAATCCTCTCTCCAGAATCCATCACTGGTTTAGGTTTTTCCTTAAAAATCTCCTTATTTTTAGGGGCTTTACCTGGTGTGGCTATGCTGGAGGGAAGGGAAGCCTACCCAAATCCCTGCCTCTACCAGCTCAGAGCCTTCCACATACCTAAGAGCAAGGACTGTACTCATAAAATGCATCACTGGGGGTTTAAATCCTCTGTCAAGAAATTCAATTAATTCCCAGGGAATCCAGTTTTGCAGCAGGAGGACTTTGCTGTCACCTTGTGAAGCTGCAGCGTCCCAGGCCATGGTGGGATGAGCTTTGTGTACAAACATGGCACAAAAGCTGGCCTTAAGAGAGGAGTTTGTGATTCCTCAAGCAGGAGTGGAGCTTTGTGTAAAGACAGAGTGTGAAATAAAGGTTCCAAGCCCATGCATTGACCAGAAACACCTCAGCTCCCAACGCATCCTGTTCCTCTGGGAAAATCTGGCAGAACTTCCATCTTCCATCTTCCATCCTTCACCTTCCATCTCCATCTTCCAACTTCCATCTTCCCTCCTCCGTCTTCCATCCTCCATCCTCCATCTTCCATCTCCATCTTCCATCCTCCATCTTCCATCTTCCATCTTTCATCTTCCATCTTCCATCTTCCATCTTCCATCTTCCATCTTCCATCTTCCACCCTCCATCTTCCATCCTTCATCTTCCATCTTTCATCTTCCATCTTCCATCTTCCATCTTCCATCTTCCATCTTCCATCTTCCATCTTCCATCTTCCATTTTTCACCTTCCATCATCTTCCATCTTCCATCTCTTCCATTTTTCATCTTCCATCTTCCATCTTCCATCTTCCATCTTCCATCTTCCATCTTCCATCTTCCATCTTCCATCTTCCACCCTCCATCTTCCATCCTTCATCTTCCATCTTTCATCTTCCATCTTCCATCTTCCATCTTCCATCTTCCATCTTCCATCTTCCATCTTCCATTTTTCACCTTCCATCATCTTCCATCTTCCATCTCTTCCATTTTTCATCTTCCATCTTCCATCTTCCATCTTCCATCTTCCATCTTCCATCTTCCATCTTCCACCCTCCATCTTCCATCCTTCATCTTCCATCTTTCATCTTCCATCTTCCATCTTCCATCTTCCATCTTCCATCTTCCACCCTCCATCTTCCATCCTTCATCTTCCATCTTTCATCTTCCATCTTCCATCTTCCATCTTCCATCTTCCATCTTCCATCTTCCATCTTCCATTTTTCACCTTCCATCATCTTCCATCTTCCATCTCTTCCATTTTTCATCTTCCATCTTCCATCTTCCATCTTCCATCTTCCATCTTCCATCTTCCATCTTCCACCCTCCATCTTCCATCCTTCATCTTCCATCTTTCATCTTCCATCTTCCATCTTCCATCTTCCATCTTCCATCTTCCATCTTCCATCTTCCATTTTTCACCTTCCATCATCTTCCATCTTCCATCTCTTCCATTTTTCATCTTCCATCTTCCATCTTCCATCTTCCATCTTCCATCTTCCATCTTCCATCTTCCACCCTCCATCTTCCATCCTTCATCTTCCATCTTTCATCTTCCATCTTCCATCTTCCATCTTCCATCTTCCATCTTCCACCCTCCATCTTCCATCCTTCATCTTCCATCTTTCATCTTCCATCTTCCATCTTCCATCTTCCATCTTCCATCTTCCATCTTCCATCTTCCATTTTTCACCTTCCATCATCTTCCATCTTCCATCTCTTCCATTTTTCATCTTCCATCTTCCATCTTCCATCTTCCATCTTCCATCTTCCATCTTCCATCTTCCATCTTCCACCCTCCATCTTCCATCCTTCATCTTCCATCTTTCATCTTCCATCTTCCATCTTCCATCTTCCATCTTCCATCTTCCATCTTCCATCTTCCATTTTTCACCTTCCATCATCTTCCATCTTCCATCTCTTCCATTTTTCATCTTCCATCTTCCATCTTCCATCTTCCATCTTCCATCTTCCATCTTCCATCTTCCACCCTCCATCTTCCATCCTTCATCTTCCATCTTTCATCTTCCATCTTCCATCTTCCATCTTCCATCTTCCATCTTCCATCTTCCATCTTCCATCTTCCATCTTCCATTTTTCACCTTCCATCATCTTCCATCTTCCATCTCTTCCATTTTTCATCTTCCATCTTCCATCTTCCATCTTCCATCTTCCACCCTCCATCTTCCATCCTTCATCTTCCATCCTCCATCTTCCATCTTCCATCTTCCATCCTCCATCTTCCATCCTTCATCTTCCATCCTCCATCTTCCATCTTCCATCCTCCATCTTCCATCCTTCATCTTCCATCCTCCATCTTCCATCTTCCATCTTCCATTTTTCACCTTCCATCATCTTCCATCTTCCATCTCTTCCATTTTTCATCTTCCATCTTCCATCTTCCATCTTCCATCTTCCACCCTCCATCTTCCATCCTTCATCTTCCATCCTCCATCTTCCATCTTCCATCTTCCATCCTCCATCTTCCATCCTTCATCTTCCATCCTCCATCTTCCATCTTCCATCCTCCATCTTCCATCCTTCATCTTCCATCCTCCATCTTCCATCCTCCATCTTCCATCCTTCATCTTCCATCCTCCATCTTCCATCTTCCATTTTTCACCTTCCATCATCTTCCATCTTCCATCTCTTCCATTTTTCATCTTCCATCCTCCATCTTCCATCTTTCATCTTCCATCCTCCATCTTCCATCTTCCATCTTCCATCTTCCATCTTCCATCTTCCATTTTTCATCTTCCATCATCTTCCATCTCTTCCATTTTTCATCTTCCATCCTCCATCCTCCATCTTCCATTTCTCATATTCCATCTTCCATTTTTCACCTTCCATCATTTTCCATCTTCTATCTTCTATCCTCTATTTTCCATCCTCCATCCTCCATCTTCCATCATCTTCCATCTACCATCCTCCATTCATTTCAGGCTCTTTCCTTGCAGTTTCACTCATCCAAATGCACGTTTTCATCAGAAATATCTCGTTTTACACCAAATTATTTCTTTTAATTCTCACATAACCACTCTCCAATTCTGCAGTTTCAGTTCATTGCTTCTGCACCTGCACAAAACACCCAAAACACCCAACAGGTAATTATTCACCCTAAAGGAGGTCCATGACCTATAAACTTTGTTGAAATAGGATCAAAAATAAAGCAGTTCAAGTTGACTTTATTTTAGACAATTTTATAAGAATCAAGTCTAATCTGTAATCACTTTCGTAGGGATGAAAACTACAAACTTTTTATGAAGAAAAATGCTTATTACAACTAAGGAATTGTAATGGTTGGAACATGTCAGAAAATACATTTAATTGAGAGAACAAAGAAGGAAGCAAAGACAAAGTAAGAAAGAAAGGAAAGCAAATTTGTTTTAACACATGAGAAGTAAAATATTTTAGACATTTAAATAAACAGAGCTCTCTAAGGCACCTTCCAAGCTTTTCTATTGAATGTATAAAACCCCTCCAGCAACAGTTTTAGTATCAGCATGGGAAGATGGAAGGAGAGACAAAAAGCTCCCGAGTGCTTTATTAGCTGCCAGCTCTTCTTGGAGTGATTATAAATAAAAGATATTTCTCATAAAATAACTTCAATATTTCACCAGGAAAAAGTGATTCTAAATTTTTTTTCTCATGACTGACCTTAATGACTCTCAAATTTTGAAGGCTCTTATGAGCTATGAAAGCTTTTATACCCATGAAAGAAATACAGTAATTTGAATTTTGTATTCCTAAAACCTTGAGGTGGAGATTGAATCAGACGTTCAAGAAATGTCTTCTAACAACAACTAGAATTTTTCCTCTGGAAACTTGATAAAAAAATGACACATGAGAAAATAAACAAACAAATTTTTTTTTAAATTTTTTTTCATTTTAAGCAAGGCTGAGCCACTGTCGTCAACTCCTTACATTCATTGTATTTTAATATTTTCCTCTGTTAGGAATGGGAATTCCTCAAATACACTTTCCATCCAAATCCTTCTGCTGGGTTAGTGCTCTCCACTTCTAAAGTTTCAGTTTATAATTATGATTTCAAATATGCTGCTTTGAATCCCCATGGTGTATTAGAGACTGGATTAAAAAAATAATATATACATATAAATTAGTGGAGCATAATTTACCTAAAGTCCAGCTCAAAGAGCTGATCCCAATTGTTTTAGGTTTTTAGCTAGAGCTCAGTTTAAGTCACTTTTAGTATGATAAAAGGCAAGGAAGCAGCTAATGAAAAAGAAATGGAACAAATTAGAATGAGAATGAATGTATTTTTTTTTTTTTTAAAGAAACCTTCCCAGTGTCTTTAGGGCAAATCAGGTTAAAACAAATCTTCTGCAGTCGCAGTTGAGTACAAGTCATTTGGAACTTTTTCTTGGAGTGGTCAAGAATCATTTTCTCAGGATTATGTGATTAAAGAGATGAAAGAGTTCATCACTGCTTTAAATAAATGCCAGCAAAGCTCCATTATTCCAAATGCAGCAGAACAGGTCTGCAGCTCTCCTCCCCCAGCCCAGGACCCACCCCAGAAGTGCCCTGTGCTCTTTAATTAGGGAAGGAATAAAATAATTTTTCTCTAGGAGCTAAAAAAGGCAAAGGGACCCTCTTTGCTCTGAGCTCTTCCCATGAGGATTCAGGGGAATTTTGGGGACAGGACTGGCACCAGTGGGAGCTTCCTGGCACTCCAGGGATGCACTTTTGCTGCTGTCCAGCATCAACAATCCACAGAAATGGGGACTTCCCCCTTACCCTTTCAGCTGGACAAAACCTCTCAGAGCTGTGTTCTCCAAGGTAATTTTTGTTGGGATCAGAAGTGGTTCACATTCCAAGCAGTCACAGGAAAAAGAACTGGAAATATGTTAATAACTTAAATTTATTTTATTTTTAATGAATCTTAGAGCCTAAATTAAAATCTAGAGGAAATTATTCTTAGTCTTATCCCCCCATTCTCCCTACACATTGTAGGGAGTATTTCTATGATTTACATTTAGAGAATGCAGATTCCTGAATTAATGCCTTTTACTGGTGGTGCCTTTCTACAGAGTTTACGTGACAGTTCTTCACTTTCCAGTGTGAATCCTCCTGATAATATTTATGGGAGTCTTTGAGCCATTATTTTGAACACATGCAGAGGAAATGGGGAGCTGATCAGATGTTTTTGCAGAAAGCAGCCTGACAATTCCCAGTTGCCAGGACTTTATCGCCCTGGCTGCCACAATCTGAGCTCTGCACTGCTGGAACAGTCAGATAAAATAACCAGCAGAGAAAGGGAACCATCTTCAGGAGCTGAGCTGCAGATCAAATCTGACTTTTTATAGAGGTACATGACAGATCTGAAATGAATATTATTCCAATCCATTATAAAAGTGAAAAAGGGAAGTTGAATGGAAAATGCAGTGAAAACCATTTTTAAATGCAGCTGGAGAGTTGTACTTGAAAAGCATCTGGATGATTTTGGAGCCCAGGTTTTAAAAGTATTTATGGCTTAATTTCTTATTAAAGCACTTCATGTTAATGATACTGTAATGACTTCTCAGTCCTAGAGAGAAGAAAAATAGAGAAACCAGGGCATGAAATTCAGTGTGTTTTCATGGATCACACTTTGTGGACAGTGCTCCCCTTAGTATTTATGTCTGAACTTATTTAATTAAAAAAATCCAGAAAAATTAAAAAAAAACAAAAACAAAAACAAAAAAAAAAAAAAACAAACCAAAAAAAAGGTTACTATTTTGTTTCACTGAGGCTTTTGACTGATCCAAATATCTTGATAAAAGGATGTCTTTATTCAACTTCTTTTTCAAAAATAGGTTGTAAATGAACAAATCCAAGTGCTGCAATACAAATTGTAAAGCCAACTCATCATATTCACAAGGTAAGAAAATATCCAACCAATGTTACTGTCACTTCAAATGGGTTTTAAAATTTACATTTTCTTCTGAGTTAAAACCTTGTATCTTCTTCTTACTCTCACATTTTTGATTTTCTCATAAAGGTGAAGTTGAAAAAATGAAGCACACTTTTAAACTCTGAATTGTTCTTTGGTTTTTGGTTTTTTTTAGGGTTTTTTTTCCATTGAAAACTTTGAAAATCCACAACTGGCTGAGTACATTAGGAATAAAGTAGAATTTTAAGATTTTTTTTCAGTCATTTGCCTTTTTCAACCAATCTAAAATTATTTAGATATATCTATATCATATATCTATATCTATATCTATATCATCATCTAATATATATAGTATAAAAATATTATATATAATAAGATATATTTATATGTATTATCTATAATATATATTATAGATAATAGTTATAGTATATATATAATAATAGATGTTATAGAGATATATCTATAATAGATATTATAATATATATATTTAGATATGTTATTTAGTATAAATTGTTTAAGCCAAGCTATCAGTTCTTGCACCTGTATTTTCTGACACTGGCTAGAGAACAGAGTAATAGAGAAATTGATTTTACTGAACCTTCCAATCTGGAAGATGGTCCTTGCACAAGGATGAGGAATTCATTTAACATCTAAATTTATTTTATTAAAATGAAATTCCTTCCCCAACCCCAATTTTAATTATCTGTTTAATCCATGATTTTAATTTACAGTCTTGTGGTCTTGTCTTATTTGTTTGATTTCTTTCTCTCAACCTTGAGCTGGAAGCTTTTGTTAAATGAGGAATTGAAAAGACTCAGACAAAGGGACCTTCCCGTGACTCAAAATATGAAATACCACACCACCTCCTTCCTGTGTTAAAGAGAACATTTTCCTACAAAACCATTGTGTGCATTATTAAAAGAAGATCCACTGTCCTGGGCAAGGGAGATACAGAAATTTCCTGTCAGTTATGGCAATGCAGAGGAACCCAAATGAAAAATAAACCCATTGAGATCATAATTCACTGTGGATTCCGGGCTGCAGAACAATAGAAATTTAATTACTTGCATTTTGCAGGCTGAGCAGAGGGAATCCAGAAAAATTATGGCTCAAGGATGTGGTTTGTCTCTTTAAAAAATCACCTTTTTGATGTGCAGTGTCTACAGCAGAGCTGTGGAGTCCAAATGACTTTTCCTTCTGCACGAGGCAGCGCTGCCCACCCAAATTGGTTTTGTTTTAGGGAAGTTCCAGCTGTACCCCAAACACTCTCCCTTTCCTTTTAGACTCCTTTTCATCTCTTAAGGACTAATTATGCCCTTGTGTTCATTAAGCTAATGGAAGTGGCTGGTGAAGGCATCTTCCCTCTCTCAGGCACCCAGCAGCTCTGCAAAATGAACAATCCCTTATTTGAAGGAAAAAGGAACTGGAGGGCCCAGGGATTTTATGGCAAAGCCTTTTAAATAGCTTTATTATAATTATGTAATAGCTTCATTATGAATAGCTTTATTTGTTATCCATAAATAATATTTATTATAAATAATTTTATTATAAATACAGTTAGCTCTTACAGGATACATTCAATCCAACTTGAACACAACCCAATGACCCCACAAAAACCATTTTTTACTCCATCAAGCTTGAGCTTTTTTAATAACACTTAGGAAATATGAACCAATTTTGGTCTTTTCTCAAAATGAACTCCCTCTTGTAATTTTTAGAAATAAATAATTGATGTGTCTCTCTCTAGTCACTTATGAAAATTCTCCTATTTTTTTCCCAAATATGTACAAACTACAAACTTTCATTTCTTTTTATTCTTTACCCATCCCAGTTCTTGGGATATTAAAAGCATTGTGAAATTGGTGCATCTCTAATCATTCTCTTCTCAAGGTCATTGTTCAGATCTATGTCTGTACCTTTGAGTACAGATATTTGTAATTAAGAAAGAGAGAAGCCGAGGAAAAGTGCATGGCCAGAGGAGGTGGGATTTCCTTAAATTCTCCTATATTTGACTGGATATACTAAAAATTACCAAGGTTTATGTGTGTGTCAGCTATTTCACATGAAGAGAAGTGATTCCACTTCCTCTTAAGTCAGTCCTTAGAGATTTGACCAATATTTTTCAAACCTCAAGCATTTGCTCTGAACAGGAAGGATTTTCCAAACCCCTGCCGCAGCAGAATGTGGGTTTTTTTTCCTGCAGGTTGGCTGAGGTGCACAACTCTGTGCCTTAATCAGCTTTTTTCTCCTGCAATGGCAGCCTCGAGTGAATATTTGGTGATCATCCTCCCAGGAGCCCTGGGCTGTTCAGAGAGGTCCCTTTTCCAGGAATTCAAAGGAAATGGGTGCTGGCAGTGCCAGAGATTTCGGGCAGGCTCTGCAGGACGTGTGTGAAATCCACCTTTTGTTCCCCGAGTTGTTTCTGTCTGATCCCTCCCTCACATCTCCACAGCAGCCTTGGTATTTCTTAAAAAATTATTCATTTACTTGAAAATGCTGTTCCTGTTCAGAGCAAGAACCAAAACTCAAATCCTGAATAAATTATACCAAATCCTCCTCGTCCACAATATGGACCTGTATAATCTTCTATTTCAACTAAATTTACCTTTTTTTACCGTTTCAAAACCTGCCTAAAGAGGTCCAAGGCACATTTGTAGTTCAGTGTCAGAAAGCAGCACAGTGAAACAAAGAGAATATTGTGTAAATATATCCTGAGATTATGTACTTTCTGCAAGCTTGATTGCGTATTTTAATTGCAGCACGATCATTAAACACATCTGCTTGGAATAATTCTATTTTATTTTTTAATTAAATCCAAATTCTCAGTGTCAGACGAGAATTCTGATGTCACATTTACAATTCATTAGAGTTGTAATTAAAAGGTGCAGCCAGACTGGAGAATTAGAGAATATTGAATTTGAGAAGGCATTTTGTTGCATTGCTTCTGTGACAAGCTAGTCCAGGTTTCTACAAATAAATTGTAGATTTAACAACTAAAAAAGGTTGTTGGGACAGGAGGATTTAATTCCTTTACTAGCAAGTCCATGGATATAAGAATGATACATAAATAATTTTAAAAATCCATATGGTGTGAATGATCCCACCTCAGTCCCACAAGTTTTTATTGTTTCTTTCTGAATTCCAGGCACTCACCCTGGAAAGTTATTCACTGAGTCCACAGAAATAATAATTTGTATTAATCAAACAATAATATCTGGAATAACTGTTTAAAACTTTCTTCTCAGATGATGAACTTGCAAGTCAACACTGATTTTTTGCTTTCTAGAATGTGAAGTTGCTCCTGGCTCTGTGTCCAGAGAGTTTGGTGATGTTTTTTTGGATGCATTGCTCCTCTTTCCTCTTAGTGTTGATCCCAAAATTCCATTTAAATGAGTGTGCAAACAGTGGTGAATGAGAGGAGATGAGGGAGGGCTACAAGCAGCAGTAAAATTCAATACTTCAGGAATTGTGGGTGCAGCAAAACCTTTACAAAGGCGACAAAAATAAGAATAATTATCTTTTGTCTGAGTGGAAGAAAAGCTGGAGAAAAGTTTCACAACTGGATGATGAAGGAGATGTTTCATAGGTTTAAATACTACCAAGGCATGAAAACCAATTCATCTCCTGACAGGGAAATTGTCTGGATTTCAACATGGGAGTCTTCCATTGATGCCAATAAAATATTGTCTCTAATAACATCCATGCTATTGAAATCTTATGCTTTGTCTCCATGCTCTGTGAATGACTAATTAAGAAGTTAATATATATGATAATTATATTTTATTTCAGATATCTTTCTATACATTTGAATTAAAAGTTAAGTCATTTTTCAGCATAAAGGATGTATATTGAAAAGAGATCATTTTAGTAGTGAGATCATTCCATTGGAAACCCAGGTTTGAACAGAAATTCTTCCTTTTCAAACACAACCCATAATTCAGCAAGTTTGTAAGTTCTGTTTCATTCTTTTATTAATAGAATCTGTAAGTGATAAAGCCATAAAATTATTATATTCAAAGCTTTTACTGGAGAGAAAGGAATGGAAATCCTCTCGTTAAAACAAAGTTCCTGTGTGTGGTTTCTCTGGTGGAACATTGTATTTGACTCCACTGAGACAGAAACTCTCCAGCCCATTTTTTTCCTCAAACATTGTCTTTTAAATCTTTTATCTCTCAGTTCCAGCTACAAGTTATCCATTCCTTCTAGGCTCAGTTAAATTTCTTATATATAATTCTTATTTTTTTTTTCGAGACAGGTGATGCCTCAGAACTTTCTCTTTGTGGAAAATTAGTTTGGTTTTTTTGCTTGGATGTTTTATAATTTCAGCTTGGAGTTGAAACCATAAATTCAGATATTTTTAATAAAAGAGATATGTGTATTTTAATATAAAATAGATGCCCAAACTTTGAGTTTGATTCTGTTCCAGTCCATCTTTGGGCCTCCCTGAGCCCCTCTTTGTACCGTGTGCCACCAATATTTGCAGTGAATGTTTCACTGCTGTGCTGCAGAAATACAGCAAATATCTGATACTCCCTGCCCTTATTAAATGAATCACCTCCTCGTTTCTCACTGGCAGCTCATAAATATTTAGTTCTGTTTCTGTATCAGCCGATAATTTAAAATAAATCAGACAGAATCACAAAGCTCTACCTCTATATCAACTTATGCAGGAGCGGTTAGAGGAGAAAATAATAATTGATTTGATGTGATTGAAATAATCAGTTTATTATTTCAAATAATAATTGAAATTATTATTTCAGTGGGGTGGAGATGACTCAGGCCAATAATTCAGGTAACCTTAGGGAGGCTGCTCTGGTTTGGTTTTTCCTGGGTGAGTCCAGGGCTCTCCCACCTGAGGATGTGTCAGTGACACTTTGATTTTTCCACCTTGTTTGCAGAGCTCTCCACTCTCAGTTGATAAAATAGCCCCAAACTACAAAAGGAGACAAAATGTCAAGGGAATTTCATTAAATATTGCTACGTTTGTCACAGTAATAAACAGATAAAAACCATCCTTGCTATGAAAGTGACGCTGCGCATGAAAGTCCTTTGATAAGTGGGGTGATAATTAAGTTTTCTCAGTTATCTGTCAGGATTTTTGCAAAGGTGTAACAAAATTCTGTAGACTTTGTCTGCTTAATCCATGTCTTTATCACTAGTGAAGCAGTAATATTTCCTGTCTGTTTTTTGAGTTATTTCCAGCTTTTTTTCTTCAATGACTGTGCAGAAACATGGAATAACTTCAGGAATTCCTCCTGGTTCACTCTGGAGTTGATTTAGACTTCTTAAAAATAAGTAAACTTTGTCTTATTTTAAAATTTACACCTAGTTAAAGTGTATTTCTAATCATAGAAGTGATTTTTAAAAGTAGATTACTCTTATTTGTACTCATATTCTCAGAAATTATTGCACCTGAACTCATGTCTCATTGAATTAATTGTACCAGAATGGCTTTTCAAAGTTTAAATGCATTTTCCTCTTCTTGAAACTAGGATTAAATTACAGTGGCCTAGATGGTTAAAATTTTCCTTTTCATGGGTTTTAAACACTGAATTATAATTAACATTTCTTTTTATTCTTCTAGGACAGGAGAAAAAATTCTTACTAAGTCTAAATATGTTTTATGTCTCATATTTTTTTAGAGTAAAGTAATTCTATTTTTTGATGAGGTCCCTGGGCTGACAGTGAGACTTTCATAAAGACTCACCTGCATTTTTCAGCAAATTTTGGGGAACACACAGCCCTGGTTTCACAAATCTTTCCAAGAGAGTGACAGATTTAAAATGGATCAAAACTCTTCTGGGTCCTCACTGAACACACTGCTAAAATGGTAGATTTGAAAAGAAAAAAATTTGCTTCTTCCAGGAGTTTTTTGGAATATAATTTTGACTTAGAATGCTGCAAATAAAAATGAAAATTATATTTATTATTGGTAAAACATTGGCTGTCCAAATGAGTGAAAGGGAAAATGAAAGATTTTGGATTAAGATGGATGTCCTGGAAAATGGTGAAGCTTTCAGCAGGAAAGTTTCTCCTCCTTCAGGAGCAAATTTAATTATATTTTATTTAGATGGGGTTGATCCACCACGTTTTTCAGGCCCATGGTGTTTACATTAGACATGAAGTTTATTAGCACAAACAAAAAATAAGATTATTTGAGAGTTCTGAGTCAAAGCAGTGCCCCAGTTTTTGTCAAACCACTGGGTTCCAGGTGTTCCAACACGGTGACAGAATTGGTCATTTATTGATCACCCAGAATTGGCCATTTAT